>NC_039491.1:7554430-7729378 GCF_003590095.1 Trichoplusia ni
TCATAAAACGTTGATTTATTAAGAAAAATGTATCGTGTATTTATTCTTATAATAACTATGGATCAATATGCTCTTTAATTTTGGATTATCAAGGTTAAGAGTGAGGTACTTAAGTACATTTGTTTGCTGGTCATTCGTTTTGTGTCTTTTACTTCAAAAAAGTTTGCTATTATTTACCAATGATGGTAGTACTCACCATAAGCTTCACTATTTCGCTTACAGATGATACATATGAAGCAAAAATCGAGACAGAGTCTAATCCTACTACTTATTCATCATCATAAAATTAGCTCAGTAACATTCGGGGATCACCCAATTGTCCTAGACGGAGACGAACTTGCACAGACCCCGTATAGTTTTGCGTGGTGAACTATCTCAACCTTTCTGGTGAACTATTACAATCTTTACAAGACTGTAATTACTATTATTTTGTTATAATTTTCTTTAATATCATTTCATTTATTTATAATTTAAAAAAAAAATTAAAGTTTGAAATATGAAATTTTAAAAAGCAGAAAAAATAACACTTAAAAATCAATTCTTATCTTTGCCCTTACAAAATTTGAATGCTCTCTTTTTATTAATATTTAAATTCATTTTAACATTTAAAGTGTGTGTTTTCTAAGAAACAATAATCTCTATAAATAGCATAAATAAAGAGCTTCCAGGACTTTAAGGAAATCATAGTATTACATTAACGATCCGGAAACCTTTGATGTTAGTTATAAGGAAATTTCTAGAAATAATTTCTTCTTCAAGCCATACTTGTATCAAAGAATCGGTGAATATAAAGTCAGTCTAACTGCGGCAGTGTGAAACTAGTCGGTATATTTCGTCAGCGTCCATCGCATAACGTAATAACGCATTGTCAGTTAGGTGTGAGCGAAAAAGTGAATATGCATGGAAATACAATAAACCGAGACTCTCTCAATCGGTAAGAACTGATTTATTTTTTATTCCACATGGTTATGGAATAACTTACCCTTCTCCTGATGTATTAATATACCTGAAAATATATGAGCCAAATATGCAATCCTGGGTGAGATGCTGAGAAGAAAAAGGTCTAGAATAATAATAATAATAATTTATTGTCGCAAAACTTACAACTATTACATGTTACATCTAACATACTAAGTAGGAAGCCTCTGCCGCCGAACTAGGTGAGAAACCTGTATCTCGGCGTGCAGCGTCTTACCCCACAGAAATTACAAGAAAGAGTTAGCTATTAAATATGCAGAGAAGGTAACCAGTACTTATTGACGTTTAAGTAATCAATCATTATTATTTTGTTTTTACTAATTTACATGCCAAAAAGGGAAAAGAAAAGTAATCAGCGAAAATCATTATATAATAACAAAAGTGCTGTATATTTTAATGTGGACAGTGTTTAGTGAGTATGTATTGTGGTGTTTATGTGTGCGAGTGTGTGTGTGTTGTGTGTGTGTGCATGTGTGTGTGTATGTGGGTGTGCGTGTAGTGGACGGTATAAGATAATCGGTTATTCAGGTATTTTTAAGAGCTCTTCGGTTTGCTCATAGGAAAGACTGAGGAGGTAATGCTGGACTTTCTCTTTACACTGTTTTATGTTTAGCGGATATATGTGCAATATTAAGTTTATTTTGTGGTAGATATAGGGACCAGCGAACCTGAAAAATCGTTGAATGAAAGATGTTTTAGGTGGGTAAGTGATGCATACCGTATGTTTCCTGCGTTTATTTAAGAATAACTAGTGTCTGTATACGTATCGATACTACAGATACTACTTATAATTCTATAGAATTTAATAAATGACCCCACCTACAACTTAGGTATTGAATAATAACGTTGATTAATGTTGATACAGCTTATCTATGAGAGAATATTCCTGAGGTAGTTTATTACGTAAGTAATAAAAGGCGGTAATTGCTTCTTTTCTCTATAAAGGACAGACAAAAGACGGCAGTGTTACTGTTTTAGCGGGCTCTTGTAGCGCTTGAAACGAGGAGAAAAAGAACCACTACTCATTGAAGATTCGTTTTCAATTCGCCAGCCGCATTCGATTTTCAATTTCTGGATAATCGAGATCTTGCTCAATTGAACACTCGATTACTCGTTTACGGGACACCCCTCACTGTTTGAGTTTGCCGAGTTTGATTGGGTTTGCATTGCACTGGGATATTATCACTGAATAAAATTAATTCTTAAGAAATAAAAGCTTTTCTAGAGATTGAACATAATCTGTTTTGTTAAAACCGCTTGAGGGTATGAAGTCGTAATTGGTACCTCCTTGGGTTTTTATAAGGTGAATATACAAATGGAGAAATAATTTCTTGGGAACATCTAATAGATGCTTAAAAGACAGCCTATTATATTTTTATGGTCTGTCTGTAGCACTCTACAGTGTTTGAGAGGCCATGGAGCAGAGATGGAAAGTTGTCTAATTAGCAACCGACAATACGTTTCCACAGCAGTTTTTCAGAATTTAATGTCCTTTTTATAACATTAAATTAATATATTTCTCACGTTTTTTTTTTATGAATAGGCTTTTAGTGACGTTTTCTTCGCATCGATATGGGTCTTTGGAGATATGTAATGTCACTACTGCCTTATGTTTAAGCATGTATGAGTATTTACATTGTTCGCATATAACATTTTAAATGTTGGTTTTAAGAAGAACTACTCAAAGGTATTATTTTGTATCCCTCATGACTCTTACCTAGAATCATGTACCTCTAACAACCACTAATCCTATAAAATAATTCGCGGATGTTTAGATTTCCAAGAAATTAAATACTGACTATAACAGTGAATTGAACAGGTAAAAATATTTAACTCTTCTCATCACGTGATGTTTTTCAAGTTTAAACTTCTTAAGTTTTGCGATTTTTGAAAATGTTTGACAAATTTCCGGGTCTTAGGGATTGAAAACAGATACAGGCTGATAAACAGGTCTTAGAGTTATAATATTGCATTTTTTTGTAATTAGATTGCAATTCACGGGCCAAACGTCGGTAAGCGTAGCTTAACCTGTGATCGATCAACTTATGCAGTTGCAGCTTAGCCAGAAACGCCTTGTTCTAGCTACTTGATGCTGCCCATTAGTTCCTAAATACTATTTAACTGTGTGTTAGTTAGTGCTGATCACTCTGAAGCTTACATGTTGATTACACTCTCTCATGTTTGTGTCTGCGTCCTTGTGCTATCTGCTTTAATAACTGCAAAGGTTGCTTAGATAATTAGTTGTCGAATAGATATGAAGATTAGTTTTCTTTTTGTCTTATCGATCTAAACTTTAAGTTTACGAGGATTAAAAACAATATTTTTTATGTTAGTCAATTCCTATGTAGTAACGCATTTTATTTATTACAATTAAATATTAACGAATTGTAAGTGTCCCTTTTTTATTTAATGAAGCCTTTCTCCTTTTTTCGTGGAGGGTTTCACTAACGTTGGAGTCAGAAGCATAAGATAGCCAGATTATTTCTTATGATCAATAATTATTTGTACCATTTAATTTCCAAAATTCGAAAGAAAGTCTGCTTTACCAAATAAAACTTTTTCCATACTACTAGTGTTTAATTGTCTAAGTGTTTAAATTACTTAGTCGTATGACGTGCACCAAATTTGCAGTCTCAAACAAACCTTAACGTAAATAGGTTTTCAGATACAACCTGAAGTCTGTTGAATTGTTAATTACATAGTGCAAGTTTTCCACTTAACGCCTCGCAGTGGGCCCTATCTGATTTCACCACGATTTATACCTTTTAGATTCGAAGCCGATACGAAATGAGTGGGGTAAACTTGACACGATGTCGTACAAACCGATATTTATCATTTTAAATGACTTTATTTCTATGTAAAAGGGTAAACGTGAATGCTATTATGACTTTTCATTCGTTTAGTGGGCTTTTGTATGGTTTTATGTGTCTGTTGCTTGTGAAGTAACTGCACCACTCCCCAAAAGGTGGAAACTGAATCCTATTACTAAGACTTGCCTGTCTGTCCTTCTGTCTGTTACTAAGCTGTATCCTAACAACAAAAAATTTGACGATTTTTTCGGTTTACGCTATTACAACAAATAATAAAAATAAGCATCTTATTTAAGTAACGGTTGATACGGCCGTAATTAGGCTGGGAGATAAATTTTCTATGCAAAATTTCATACGATTAATGCCTTAAATCCGTCTTGTACTTGGCCAGTTTTATATAAAACATACATTTATATATACAACATAAAACTGATAGGTACATCCATTCATTGGCCTAGCCTTTTCCCAACTATGTTGGGGTCGGTTACCAGTCTAACAGGTTTCAGCTAAGTACCACTGTTTTACAAGGAGCGACTGCCTATCTGACCTCCTCAACCCAGTTACCTGGGCAACACGATACCCCTTGGTTAGACTGGCTGTCAGACTTTTCAAGCTTCTGACTCATTGTAACGACTGTCAAAGATGTAGGAATAACAGCCGGGACCCACAATTTAACGTGCCTTCCGAAACACGGAACATAAAACTGATACGTCGATAAATACTTATTTCATAACTCTATAATACAAACACTAACAAGTCAATTTACACAAAATAATTATCCACAAAGTCGTCGTGATTTACATAATCAAGCTAAATACAGTTTATCGTCCTAGTATTTCGCATTATGTCTTAGAACAGAACGACCTAGTAATATAACAGTCTACCAAGACAAGGCAATCAGTTTTATTAAGTCATCCTCTTACGGAATCCCGATTTAGAATCTCATGTCATTTTAGAACGCAGAACGAAGACCACAGAATATATATTATGCAAAAGGTAAACATAAGTGTCAAAGAGCTCTATACAATGTGCTAATGTATTTCAAAGAAAATGTTTTTTGTAATAAACTTTTTCCTTAATTAATGTTACATTGTATTATAAAGCTGTCGTGTTACGCAGCTGCTTTATTCATAATTTATGTTCGCATAAAATAAATAAACCAGTCTCCGTTTATAGTATGAACACTATCTCATTGTATTACATAAGAAACAAAATTTTGTTACCAAAAATGTTGAAATACAATTTTATAGAGAATTTATCTTTTTTCCGTACCCAACTGGCAAAATCTTAATCCTATAACTAAGGATGGGCCACCACCTGTCAAATTTGCATTTCTTTAGACTCGCTGAATTCGGTTTTATGACTTCACAATTAACTCAGACTAGTTAAAAATTGAAATGATGCAAAAGTATTACATCATTTATTTAAGACCCAATCCACCGTCTTCACCGTTAGAAATAAAAATATCCTTTAAAAGTTTTATTTCCCTAAAGACTTGCAAATAGTCTACAGGAAGTGCAGCCACTTGCTTGGCAGATTAGAGACAATTGGCTGCGAAAAGGAAATGCTAACTGGCAAGTAATAGTGTCGCAAACGGCGACGACGTCCGCCAGTACCGCATTAGTCGATCACTATATCAAGGCTTGCTACGATACTAGAGATTGCTCTAAATGTTAGACGTAATAACTTAATGCTTTATAATAGTAAAAGAGTTATTATGTTGTTTAATGGATACTTTTTGTGTGTATTAATGAAGTCACACACACAAAAAGTATCCAACTGTGTTATTTAAGCAAATTAAATAACACAGTTTAATACGTTGGACATTCGTCAAAAACATTATTGGGATTCTGTTGTATTAGCGTTAAAGACGTGGCAAATATGAAGGAAGGTGTGATTCAGATAGGGAGTACAATATCTGAATCACACCTTCCTTCATATTTGCCTTTCTTTTCTCTCCTTCAAAGATCCTTTTCTCTCCTCTAAGTAACAACTTTGCAGCTATAAAGGGTTCTTTAAACATTCATCAAACAAATAAAATAAAAATGTAACATATGTTAAAATGTATAGCAATAACCTAAAAACGATTACAAGTTTAAGTTGTTATAATATAATAGCGTATTTCAGGTTCACTTAATAAAGTGACAAAAACTGGCGTTCTAATGGAAAACCAACACTTGTCACTTACTACACCACGATAAATCTTAAAAAGGCAGCGTGTCACACACAAAAGCCTATGTCTGTAGAAAAATGTGAAAAAGGAATAATTTATTATATTAAAAGAGTTTTGTTACAAAGAAACCATCAAGTAGCTAGTGAAAAGACAGTTTAACTTTGTAAAGGGTTTGCTTACAATACCGAGCTTTTATGAGGCATTTCCTTTTGACCTTTTGAATAAAAACTTTCTACAGCTCACCGGTTCAAAAATTCTTATGCTGCAGTTTCGTGTAAAATAAAGTTTGTCTAGAAAACTTAACGTTTAAGTAAACAACAACAGAAGAAGCAAGAAGTTTTATGCAGCGTAATTAAAACGACTGAAGGGGATTTACCGAGTAAATTATTTTCTTCCGGTCAATTTAACTGCACGCCTTTCTTCATAGGACCGGTGACCACTGGAGTTGTTGTCCGATTACATCAAACACCTAAAGTCATTATTACTATTATAATTAGTCGCGTTTACGAATCAACTGAACATTGGGTTGATGAACGAGAATTGAGTGAACATTCCATAAGATTATTGAGAGGATATTAATTAAGAGCTGACAAACCAATCTAAGTCTTCGTATCACAAAACTAGAGAGATTGGAATTCAATTAGACACAATTTGTACTACCCGTCGAAATAATAACGCTATCGCTACGAAGTCTTTGTTGTGTTATTTATACCTTTGTATATATTTTCTAGTGAGTTGTAAATAAAATTTTAGCCATACTACCAGGTTGTATGGCCATTGGAACGCTAAGTCGTAGTTTCAAACCCTGGTACTAATCAATTTCTTTAAGAATTCGAACCGAATGCGTATTACGAAGTAATCATTTACTTATAATGCTGAAGAAATCTCGATTAACCTCAATTTTCATTTGTCGACAGAAATATATCGTAGGTATGTGAAAAGTATTCAACAGCCTGGCTATCACGGTTTGTGTATTCTACTGACAGACGGATGGACAATCGGACAGAGAGTGAAGCCTCACAGAGTTTGGTTTTACCCATAGAGTTCTTAGCAGCTTAAAAATGGACGCCCATCTTAAAATCTCAATATTTTTCTCTTGAATTGAAAAATGACACACAAAACTATACGTTCGGCTACAAGAACCGTTGTTATTCAACTAGAGGCACAACTTTATCTATCAAAAGTGAATTAAGTCACAGTTTTACATTCGTGTAACTTGTTAGTTAAGAAGATTTAACCAAACTTACTTAGTGTTGTACCTTTCATTCTTACATAACTTACTTCTAGTTAGGCAAGTTTACCAAAGAAACTGACTATAATTATATCTCTTTTTGCAGTACAGTTGACTGCTAAAGCTGACTAGTATAGCACCAAACTGCACTGTTTTAAACATGTGTAATGTTTAAACTGTTCCCATCTCTGGCTATGTATGCGCATGGTAGCAAACGACACTTAAAAATCCCAACAAAATGAAGTTCCTACCTTAAAAAATTGATATAGTGCTGAAAATATTTGATACTGTTTCTTAGTCTACCGTGTCTTATTGCTGGAGAATGGGACATGCCCAATATTTTAGGGTCAATATCGCGTTGATGTCTTTTTTTTTTACATTCTTACTTAAATAGTTGACCCCTGCATACACAGGGGTCAGCCATTTATACTCGTGAAACGATCTCGCACTCGACTATCGTCGTTGTGAGTATGTGAAATCCGCAACGAAGGCTAAGGCCATAAAACAAATAATACAGATTCGAATTCCGAACTTAAAATTAATCATATGAGCTCTTTGTATTAATTTCACCTCACCGTTTTTTTAACAATAAGCTATTTCGATACACAACTATAGTACGGTAAACATAATGCTCTACTGCTTTCTGTAAAGTCAGCTTTTTCCGCGAATTTACCTCGTCATCAATTGCGGCGGTGCAGCGTAAATCGATTTGTTACTGCGAAGAAACATTAAACACGAATTCATCATAACGATCAATATAACATTAAGGGTAAGCACACTTTGTTTTTAAAAGTCAAGGTTTTCAATTCAACCCCTTGTATGTGAATTCGTTATAATAGTTAGCTGATAGAGTCGCTTTAATACATGAAAACCACATTTGTAAAGATCTAGACAACACATTTTAGACATTCCGTTTTGTGACGCAACTAGGGGGAGGCCTGTGTCCAGCAGTAGATCGGAATAGCCTTATCGATTTGATTCATTCTTTTAATATTGGCAGGTCTTTTGTTATGTTATGACTACTACTAGTAAGCTTAAGTGTCATTTAAATTCTGAAAACTGAACTTGACAAAGGCTCTGACAAAAGAATTCGGAGAGATTAAATTTAAATGGATTCGAGGGTATCAACAGCTGTCCGTGTCTAAACTGTTAGTTTCGGAGCTTATCCGCCGAAAACTTTAATAGTTTAAGCGCTTATATAAGATTTATCACTCAAATCCCTACCTGTCTCGAATTGAGGCGGTCGGTTTGAAACACCCAGTAATCTTTAAATTGCTAATGAAGTGTTGTGTTGAGATGCAAATATTGTAATTAGTAGAATTATCTTGTGCATTATAGTAGTTTTTTGTGATAATTAATCTGAGAGATCTTCTGATTGCAGTCATTATTTCTCGATATTTCTCTAGTTTTCATATTAAAAATAACTTTTCATTTATTTGAACAAATTAATTACTCCGTCCAGCAAAATTATAATATTTCGGAGTATTTTGTCATGTCCGTTTATTATTTACAAACAATGCAAAATATACTCAAACAAATAGGAAATTCATTTAAAATATTTGCGCGATTTTATATGGATGCCTTTTATAGTCTTTTTAATATTGAGTGTAAAATGGATTAGTATATTCAAGCATAATGCATTGACTGGCACGAAAGAGTCTGTTAACAATTACGATAGATTAAAAAACACTACAGCAGTAAAATTAAAACTGTTTTGAAGACCCACAGTCTTAACAAGCAAGTTTATTCTAATTTGCTGTATTAAACATATTTTTTCTCGCTATTAATTATCTACTCAGATAAATCTGTAATAATAGCAATTAGATAAATAACTTCTGTAATTATCAGAATATTCAATATATGAGCCATATTTTACTTGGAAAATATAATACAGAATTGAGTTACTGAATGAGATTTTTAATAACAAAATGTGAAAAATAGATGGGCGTGCTGCAATAGAAACTTTAAATACAGAGCATAAAATGTTATCAAACGTACATATAGTTCTAAGTACCAATATTTTTATTTTTTGGTTATAATTATTCTTTATTCTTTTTCTCGAGTTATTATGCCATGTTAAAATCTTTAAAAAACACGTGCTTATAAGTAGTACTGTGATGGTGTTCTATGGCGAGAAAAATAAAATAAAAAAATCTTCATTTGTGAAGATATTTAAAACCTCAAGGTCTCCAAATATTAAGTCAATTATAATAGTATTCATGCGTTTTTCCATTGTTTTTTTTTCCAAAACAATAACTTCGTAATAATTCTCAATTGTAAAGCAATACCCATACGTCACTGAAACCGTTACATCGAATTTTAAACAGAGGCGGCAATTGTTTTGTGGTTCACCATTAATCTGTGCAACGTACCCAACAAATCTTTCCTGTCTAACTTAAGATCAATCTATGTCTACTCGACTATGAATAATACATTGACCGCAGTTTCTTCGAATGTCCATATATTTGTTTAAGCATCATAAATAAGGAGCAATTAGGATAATGATTTGACTACCCTGAATGTTTGTTACGTCTTAATAGGCGCTATTAGTTTTTTCTTTGTTTGAGTACGTTGTAGCAATGGTTATCAAGTTTTCCTTTCTTATTTGTTTTAGAATTATGAGTTACTTAAAATTTAAAAGGACAAAATTTTATGAATGCCCTTTAATGTAGAGTTCTTTAATAGAGTATCTAGCTTTTCGATTTAAAGTAATGTGATTAACACATTATTTGATATCAATATCATTACAATGATATTGGCTGACTGAGTAAAGACCAGACATTTATTAATGCTCAAAAAATTAGCGTAGACTCTTAATATTTTCTTGGGAAAAGTTGATAAACAATTAAAAAGTCGTATGAACGGAACAAAAATATTTCGACGATACAATCATTTTGAAGTTAGCCTACAATAACTACGGAATGCAAACAATGCAATATTAGACAAAGAGTTTTGAAGTTTTGCTACACGGTTTACACATTTCGTTTTGAATGGACCTGTCCCAATAGAATTTCGGGAACCGTTGGTTAGGACGAAACTTTTACGTTGGACTGTTTCCTCACTGGGCACAAACAAACTTAGGTATAATATTTTGCCATCATTCTGTGTTTTTTGGGGTTCCATAGTCAGAGGTTAAAAACGAAACGCGCTCGTATATCTTCATCTCATGAACCGTGACTAAATGAAATAAGAACAATAAAAAGTTTGTTAAACAAGGATAGTTAAAAAAAACCACCCATCAAAGTGACCACAAAGTTGATATACTTATTCATAGATTTTTTCGAAGTGATTTTTGCTAAGAACGGAACCCTCAGTGTCGCAAGTTGAACTTGTTTTTCTTTTCCGTTATGCAAAATTCTTCTATTGTTCGGCTTGTGATGTGCTTTGACGATGAACTAAAATCTATGGATTGTGAAATATTAATAGGAAATGAATGTCATGTATGAAGAGATTTTATTCCAGGTTTAAAAATATATGGTTCCAGGTTTTATAATCTATAAAGCTGAAGAGTTTGTTTGTTTGTTTGAACGTGCTAATCTCAGGAACTACTGGTCCAAATTGAAAAAATCTTTTTGTGTTTATAAGACCATTCAACGAGGAAGGCTTTAGGCTATAAACCATCACGCTGCGACTAATAGGAGTGAAAATACAATGGAAAATGTGAAAAAAAAACAGGGCAGGTATATGTAAATCATAACTTATCTCTTCTACCCACGGGGACGAAGTCGCGGGCAACAGCTAGTATAATATGTGCGGCGCTAAATGTGATTGAGACACTCATGGGTACTGTACTGTCCTTCTACTTAACAGCACAATATTTTCTATAGAGATCTGTAGTCTTCATTTTTCTTGAGTAAAAAAATTAAAGTCTCATGCACACAACGGTACAAAATTATCTAGAATAAATCTGTGTGTTTATTACCTCCCTAAAGATAACCACGTTATACACTTTATTAGTTATTTTATGACGTCACCAGCATATTATCACGCCTATATTATTAAAAAGGGTAGACAGCACGTGATTTAGTATTAATAAATGCAAGTTGTATCGTCTAGCGAGGGGTGAGCGGTCCGATTGTCATTTGTTTCACCGTCGGGCACATTTCCAAATTAGCCATGTCTGTTAGTCCAATTATTTTGTCATTACCATTTTTACTGGTAAAAGGCCGAAGGGCCAGTATTCTGCGAATAAACTGGAAGTTCTGCTTCTAATAGTTATACTGAATCATACTTATTGGTTCTTAGAAGGTGATTAGGTGTACCGCAAAGTCGCTACTATAAGGTATATTGATTTAATTTTCTACTTATTTCCTATACTTATTAAGCTTTATAGGTTAATCAAGTATTCTTGAAACAGGTACACAGAAAACTAAATTATATTTTATCTAGCTTTGTTAAGGGCATGATTTATGTAAGTAATTTTATTCGTTTTATAATACAATAACAATAATTTGTTTGTCTTCTTTAAAGAAAACATTATTTAGGTATTTGCACAGAAATGGTATTTAAAATTGTGCATATAAAGAAAGTGCGAAACAGTGCCAGTTTAAGCATGTACAGCGTATTATTCTGTATCGCCCGACTAGTTTCGAACCCAACTGAGAGCCCCAAATCATTACGAGTTAAACGTTAGACTCACGACCCGCTGCCACGACGACTCATGATGAAGGCCTCCTTTTGAGCTCGAAACTCGTCCATCCCAGAAAAGAACACTTAAACGTTATCAATGATTAGGAATCTGCTTCATGAAACTTACCTATACTAATATATAAAGCTGAAGAGTTTGTTTGTTTTTTTGAACGCGCTAATCTCAGGAACTACTAGTCCAAATGGATTTTTTTGTGTTGAATAGACCATTCATCTAGGAAGGCTTTAGGCTATAAAACATCACCCTGCGACTAATAGGAGCGAAGATACAATACAAAATGTGAAAAAAACAGGGCAGGTATAAATCATAACTTATATCTTCTACCCACGGGGACGAAGTCGCGGGCAACAGCTAGTTTTAATTATGTTGTATAACCTAAATAAGGAAAACTTAGTAAAATTATTTTCTCTTAAATTAATTTCTATAAAAGCTATTCGCGTTCCATGTAACTTAATATGTAGAGTCCTACATTAAATTCAGCCCCTGAGGAAGTTATTTTTATCTTAAGAAACTCTCTTGTGTGTAAGACAAAACCGTAAGCTCTAAACAAATTATAATAAACCTTCGTGTACGTCGTTTGTTATGTTTCCGAAGCCTTTGGCATGCAGCGGAACTGTTACAGGCTGGTAAAACGAGCCGTTTTTAACAGAATAAAAAAAATATTCTCAATTTAATTGTTTTTTTTTCGTCCTGTGTTATTTATTCGTTGGCCTGATTTTTACTACATTCGATTGTTATGTAGTCACATTCAAATCAGTCGAGCGAGGTCAGAAAATAAGGTTTTATTCAGCAAATACCATAAAAAATACAGGGAAAATCTTTAAAGTATTTAAAATTGTTATCTACATATAGGTTATATTGTGAAGATAGTAGGTAGAACTAATATCTGGCAACCATTCTAACCAAGGGGTATCGTGTTGCCCCGGTAACAGGGTTGAGGAGGTCAGATCCTTGTAAAACACTGGTACTTATCTGAAACAGGTTAGACTGGTCCCAGCATAGTTGGGAAAAGGCTAGGCCGATGATGGAGTAGAACTAATGTCGTAGGTCTTTGCCTGGCCAATCAACTAAATACATATCTCAACATACTCAATACAAACATATCGAGTGATAAAAACTATCCTCATCCACTTCAAAATCAAGTCATATAGATTTATTAAACTAATATAAAAGAACTTTTCAGGTCAAAGTATATTTGTTTTAGAGACCTCTCATCATATACCCATTAATCTTAAATCCATATTTTTTTCATAATATATCAAATATAGGCCTAAAGTCCCAGACAAGTTATTTATAAAACCCAAAGACCACTTAACTTAGATATTGGTTCTCAACAATTTACTTCAAATTGATTGTATAATCAATTTTCGGTTATTAACCTCAAATTATTACTTTTCGTGTGTGCCTAAATAAATTATGAATTCTTCACGACACTTGATTAATCAGTCCGAAAAGCAATTCCTATTAGAGAAATGGTAACAGCATAATATAAGCTGTGAAATATTTTCCGTACCCAGTTTTACGATACAAACTCTTCTTGTTTTTTAATTTACACTTGCCAACAAATTGCGCACCGAGACACTACGTAAATAGACAAAGTACTTTAGTGAACTAACAACGTTCTCGCAGAGGAAATTAACGTCAGTAAAACTAATTTTTGAATTAAATATCTGAACTTTCCAACTATGAATCGAGTCTTAGAAATAAAAACTTAAAACAAGTCAAATTGTTCCGTACAATGAACTCGAGGAAACTATTAGAAAGTTCCCGGAACAACCCGCATGGTGCCTTGGCGGCGGGAGGCGTGCCCGGTATTCCCCACCAAGACTATTCGCCTGCCAAAGAAAATCGACACTCCTTCTAACACACCACTACATTTCTCCTCAAACACAATCCACCTTAATCCACTCCTTTCTACAACCGCAATGGACACTCAATACATTTTTTCACCCAAGCCCCCAATTCCAAGACGAAATCCAAGAATGGGAATGCAAAAACGAAGTTCAATCACTTTGTATTATTATGGAAAAGATTAAACCAGCGAAATGTCTACAAAGAAAATTGGACATAAAAAATCTAAGAAGGTACTTTAGTGGAACTAGTTCGTAATAACACTGTTATAAACTTCACAATGGAATGTAAAAATTCAAGTTTAAAATTAGTTGGTATAGTTGATCCCATCCAATCGGGTAAGATATTAAAATAAACCTCAGGTACCGAACAAAATGTTTTACGCTTAATATCCAGAATGAGAGCACGCTCTATTGGATACTTCTTGATAGTAACCATAACGGCTTATTCAAGCATTGCGTTGTATATTATCATAGAAATTTTGATAATAATCCATACTTGAACGTATACAAAATGAGTTCGAATCAATTTCAAAGTACTCTCTTCAGTAAACAATTGAAGCTAAGATACTTGGATATACTAAGGAAAATGTTTAGCTGTTTAAATGTATTCTGTAGTTTAGTTTTGATTAAGATGTCTTAGCACTTAATATAAGTCCACCGATAGACAGCGCTGTCTATCACTTTGAACCTACGTCAAAACCCAAAAGGCTGACAAAGGTGAATTTAGAGGCAACTCTATCAAAATGCAAAGGTCTATTAGTAAAGCCGTGAGATTCCTTTGATCACGGCCTTCCGGAATGGTCTGCTTCTTTAATATTCGCCGGACGCCAAACAGATTATCCACTTTTCTTCGCCAGCTTTAGCATTTTTAATGAGACATTTCGAGTGAAATTTTCAATGTTCTATTTAAGCTTGTTCTTTCAAGGTGTTAAAATTGTAAAGGTGGGCGTTCAGTAATTTCTTAACAAAGACTTGATTTTAAGTAGGTAGATTGGGGCTATTAGGTACTTATAAATTTATTTATTATGGTTTGAATAATGAAAAATTAACTTCTTATTATCTGAGACTTCCAAAAACATTTGTGGAACAATTACACACCACCGAAAAATAAAATTTCTACAAAAAAACGCAAAAATCACTGCATACATGCCGAGCTGGTTTCTAGCTGTCCATTTACCGTGACGAGTTATGTCGACCAAGCAGTCACGTGACAAGACCCTTAAATCTAACCTATTAGGACCCTGTGTATATGAAACTGGAATTTCACAACGAATTTTGCAAGTTGGCACAGCGTGAAATTGTATCTGGCTTGCAGCAAACGTCAAGCTGACGCAGAAACACTTCCCTTGGACAGACGTCATAAGTTGCGAATATTCTACGGCTAAAACGTACGGAAGCATTCCATTGCTCGTTATTTACTGCTCGTTGCCAACTTAATGACGTAAGCTAGTGTATCGCATTCATCCTTCTGTGCCTCTATAAAATATCTTTGTCAACATCTATTGTCAACGTCCTACTTAGGTACTTGTATAAGAACACGTGATGGATTCAAGAGGTTAGAAATCGTTCTTCCAAGTCATAATTAAATGTTGGACAAGATATTCGATAGGACTTATACACGTATTGATTCAGCTAAAAGAATAGTTATTTAGAACACTCAATTAATGGCTTTTTTCGTGGTTAGTAAACTTTTAATTAATAGAACCAGTTTTGATCGAATTTCATCAGACATAGCTAAGAATATCCCGGCGAGTAGGGCTCCCAAACAGAGGAAAAACAACAAAATTACATTATCCGTTCGGGAGCTACGATGGTACGGATATACACACAAACACATCAAACTTATAACAAGTGTTTGCCTCGGGGCTTAAAAAAGTTTTTTAATAAATTTATCTAATAATTTTAATAAAGTCGACAGTTGGCATATTCCGGATTAGAATAGAAAACGTCAAGTGCATCCGAATGCTAGTCCTATTGAGTCCTTATATTGTTTCGTAAATTTGAGCAATTCAATCAGCCTTAACGCTCATTCAAAAATGTTCGTCTTGAGAGAAAATATGATGTTAACAAAAGACAATCAACATTTTGACTGGAAATTCGATAAAATAATAATAATATACAACAATGAATACAATATACCACATGACAAGGCCCGAGCACAATTAGCTATGAAACAGAGTGCTGTGTCCTTCACGTTTAGGATGCATGATGCGTGAAACTGAGCTGAACGTCAGCTCTGACAATGAAATACAGTGACGCCGATGTTCAAGCCACCATAGACATTTACGCTGACGACGTTAGTCACAAGACAGTATGAGAAACGACGAATAAGACATTTGCAATCAAATTGCGAACTGATATTAATTAGTTTAAATTAACTTTGTTTTTAGTTTTGAAACTTATTAGTTTCAAGCTTAAATGTAGATAATATTATAGGCTTTCTGGAGACACAAGTGGGAAATTTATGTTCGGCTTCTTTTGAAATTACAGAGATGAAATCATAAACTGTTAAGGTTTTTTCTTGAAAACTTTTTTAAGTTTGGCAGGACTTCTGGACAACTTTTATAAAAAAGTAAATAATTTTCATGAAACTACTTTTATTGGATACAAATTTCATCGAAAAAAAACACTATTCACATTAACTTAGAAAATCTAGATCACATATTAAATTGGATACAGGTCAATTAAACTGCATGAGATATCTGTTGAACGGTACTGGTATCTAACGATTTATGAAGTCTGTTTTCCAGTCAAAGCCCGGAGGATTTCTACAGTAATTTCTTGATTCACGTACCTAGCATGCCAGCATACGTGACGTAACTAGATATGCGAACCGATTCTCAGAACAACTGTTCTATGTTATAAAATATAGACTGTTCAGGTTTTCACACCTCATTCTCATTTTTTTTTTTTGTTATAGTTTTACGAGGTCAACACTTGACTTTTTTTTCTTATATCCAGAATAAATAAACACTTGCAAGTAAGGCCTTTTCCAAGTTAGACATAAATTCCCATTATTTATATACCTGGGGTCATCCTAAACATTTCCAACACAAATGCGCTCGCTTAAAGACTGTCGTTCTAAGACATAATATTTGATACTAATCTCCATTTTCCGTAGCCCAAGGATCCTCTTTGACTGAAGAAAGGACCAGACAGTTAACATTGCATTACAAGAACAGAGTTAAACAATATTATTGTTTAATATATTGTAAAATGATTTCATATGGTATCAGTTTATAATTTATCTTTTTCGGTTTCGATAAAATTTGGTATGGAAGTAGCTGACATCTTAAATTAACAAATAAACAAGATATTTTTTTTGTAGATATAACGTACATCCCCGCAAGCAGAGCCGCGTGCAAACACTAGTTATAAAAATATACAAATAACAATAAGAACCTTTCGCAAGGTACCCTAACAAGCTTAAGTACTTAGTGGCGCTAGGATTACTAGAACTGCAATGCGAATATTGGAAACAATTATACTTACTCGCTACGACATTACCAGCAATTGTAGGAAACGTTTTAAGTTATTGATGTTTTTAAATTATGCAAGTTTGAATGTTGATACGCGACGTTCTGAGAAAAAATGTTTATATAGGTTAACACTGCACTGGTATGTACTGCATACATCGAATCATATCATGATTATTCGTATTCTTAACCTTTTTTTGCTAAGATGTCAAAATCCACAAAAATAATCAAAGGTAGCGCGGTGTTTTTTTTAAACAATTGAAGTCATTTTATGGTAATTAAATAAATACAACACTCAAACAGTGCAATTTTCAAAACACAGGTGTTTTGAAAATTTGGCACTGTGACCTAGGACTATGTGCGATCAAACGTTTAAATCAAACTAAAATGAAGTTTAACCGACTCAGGGACTATAAAACTTTTGTAAATCTTTACTCAAAATATCTTTGTAGCCGTTGTTAACATTGCTATTTCCTCAGTTATCCAATTAAACGTTTTGATAGCGAAAATTGACCTATTAAGCAACCCCTACAATTAACGGTGATTGTTCCATAGGCTCATAATTGTTAGAAAGTTCAAGTTCAAAGAAATTTCCGTTCTTACTTAAGTAACTAGTTTTACCTGCGGTTATTGCTCTGCTGTAGTTATAAATAAATTGAACTAATCTAAAAATATGTCGTTTTTAACTTCACATTAAGCTTTAACTATTAATATCTTTATTTCACTTGTAACGTGTTTAAATATTTTTTTTATTGACTGCTTGTATTAGCAAATTTAATCGATTCTGTTTTATTTAATCTTGCAAGTATTTTAGACAGCTTTAATGTAACGCCTTCAAACGTTATGATGTAAAAGCTACTGAATATAACATATTATAAAAATATGCTGCTGACATCAACAATTTACAAATAAGATCAATTAGAAAACGTTTCAACAGACTCGAAGTAAGTGCATCTCCATTAAAAATTTAAAAGCATCCGGGAAAAGAGGCAAAAAGTCTTTATCTCACGAATAAAAATCGAGATTCCAAAGAAAGTCAAGGAACATAGATACAAAGTGATTTTGTAAGTGGAAACGAAATCTTTGAGCGTTGTAATGTGAACATCGCGTGACTTGGGCTAGCGTGGCGAAGGTGTACCAACGAAAGGGGTAATGGAACCTATAGACAGCGATACCTGCGGGTAACTGCCTCGTGTGTTGCAATACTGTTCTCAAGGTGATGACTTCCCGTAAATTTATTTACCTAAGTATTAAAAATTAAACAAAACCCCGGTTGCAAGAACTTTCGCGCCCACTGCTTTTTAATGGCTCAACCAATTTCATCAAATTTGTCTAAGAACACTCGAACATAATTGACCTTTAATGCAAAAACACTAAATTGCAATCGGTTAATCCGTTCGGGAGCTATGATGCCACAGAGGGACACGTCTAACGTAGAAAACCCCTCCTTTGGAGTCGGTGGTTTATGATGTATACATTATTATACACACTCCTAGAAAACATCGTCATGTAATTTATTTAATGTATTTATACAAAACATTCACATTCACGCATTCACTTCTTCTATTTACCTATACGAATTACGATCCCTTTGATCAAATATAACACAAATAAAATAAACATCAATGAAATATATTATGGACTCGCAATAAAAACATGCCATAGAAATGTTGCTTTAACAACAAAAGCGGAACCTTAATAAATCAAATAATTTACTTACTTTCTAATATACAAAAGATAAAGGGAAATTGCAATAAACACTGAACACATATTTCATTTGGCAATAGGAAGCTGTAGAGACCCTCAAGGCAGCAAGGTCAAATTTGCTCAACTGAATCCAAAAATAACGTCAAGCGAGAGTTAAACTTGCGACACTGGGAGTTCCGTGCCTAAAGAAAAAAAAAACAAATGAAAATCCTACCCCTTGATCTTGATTTTTATAGCGGCAAAAAATACATCATCCGTGAAAACTTTTGCTGTCTAGCTATCGCAGTTCATGAGATCAGATTGGTAACATACAGACGGACGTAAACCGGAGCCTTAGTAATAATATTCCGTTTTGATCCTTTGGATACGGAACCCTAAAAAACAAATAACATGTTCCATGTTCCATAAAATGTGAACAAAGACTCATGGGCGGGTAGAATAAACTCTCAGGTGCGCTCAACACATAAATGTGCTAAACCTAGTTCAAGAATAAAGTTTTAGCTTAGAAACTAACTGGAACGTCTGTGAGCGAACCGGAGCATAGAATAAATCTCTGTGTCAAAGAGTTGTATTGTTACTTCAATTTAAATAATAAAGATTTGCGACGGTATACTTTTTAATCTTTTTTTTTTGCTTTGACAATTTTTGTTTCAGGAATGCGTTGTTTCAACAGCATCGTTAATATTTATAGGTGGAAGAGCTTTTCAGGGTCAATTTTAATTAAGACTCCTTTGACCTTTTCTTAGAACAAATATAGCTGGACTTACTTTAAAGTTAAGTGATACTACGTTAATGTTTTTTCTCTTGCAACACTAGATCACAGCATTCGTGTCAAGAGGTAACAGCTCCGTTTGAGATAAAAGCTTCTCAACGTAAATGAACACGATATTACACTTTCCTGGATTAAAGAAGTGCTTTTTTGTCTCTATGAATTACTAAATTTTCATCTTTCGCACATATTTACGAATTGACCTGAACGATGACACCCAATGAATAGCACCTTAATAGTCCGGAAATTACTCAAAACCCACCCTCTGATACTTGTACGAATTGAAAAACAAAACCTTTTCAATAATTACTCCAATTTTAAAAATAAAAAATCCGAAAATCCATTTTAGTATCTGCCCAGTAGCGTTACAATAGTAGTACAAAATGCAAAAGTTGCATAATTTTCCAATCCATAATCACTTGCGTATTATATTGTAAGGCTCGGATTATGAATATTGTAGCTAATATACTGATTTTTAGCAAGACTTCACTCAAACTGAACCAGGTGTGAACAACAGACTACATTTGATAAATCTGAAGATATTACTGCTGTCGATTCGTAAATAATGCGATTTAGTATTGAAGATATTTTGAAAGGTTTATAACAGATTGGGTCGTAACTTGTAAATTACGTTTTAAAGTCAAATATTAATTTGTGGGTTTACATACTACTTAACTAATACTCGCTATAGAACAAAATATTGATTTTAGTTAGTAGCTAGTTTAAAAAAAACGATTTTAAGAATTATTATGTCCTCTTAATAAAATACTCAACATCGCATTTTTATAATGACTAACATAAAACAGGCGTTTCCAGACCTAACGAAAGAGTTGTTATTTTAATTTTCTACATTCAAAATGGTTTCTTTAAAAGTATAACAAAGATGAACAAAATAGTAGCGTTTTACAAAAGAAAAATGCTTTCACAAATAATGAACAAATTACAATAGCACCATTGAAGCAGCCACCTTTGTTTGTGAATATAATGTTATATCTTATGCTCGCATTGTTATAATAAACGTCTGAGAATACGTGAATTCTGTGCAACAAAGTATCCAGTTTATAGAATGTGACACCATTTCAGAAAGAATACATAACTTATTTTTATCCAAAATACCAGATATATCAGTACGTATCTATCTGTAAGTATGAATAACAATACTCTAATTCGACTTCTCACTTATTTTGATTAAAACAACGTACCTATTCCAAAAAAAAGTGGAATACGTCATCGAAAAATATAATCTATAATACCCGATAAATAACACGAAAAAAATTAAAGTCTTCCGCATTTAAATAAACCCCCAAAACGTTCTTCATTCTAATTAAAGTCTTAATTTGAATTTAAAAACTCTAAACGTTAAATAAATCACATTGGGATCGGTTAGGACACTAATTAACTAGAGCGTCCCACGGAGCCGCTGTTACAGATGGACAGACAAACCAATTAGACCGTGTAATTAGTCTAACCAATCCATATGTGCTATCGTGACATATAAACAAAAAAACTGAAGACTCGACTACCCTAGAAGCGATTAAGTAACTAGTCGTTTAGGAGTATTTTACACAGATCTAAACACGTCGTTTCAAAGAATGTAGATTTCGTACTTTTTAAGAACCAAATTGTCTTTTGGGGTATGAAAGCACTTTCAACTAGTTTAAAGTATAAAATCTTAGATATTTACAAATATCCAGCAATGACAAGGTTAAAAGCAAGGATTTCTGTTACTTTCGACTAAAATCTACATACACGTACCATTGTGATACATACTCCACAACAATTATTTATGTGTGTGAAGTTCAGCTTAAGATCTTGTTTAAGAGAAGGCCTTCTCTTGAGTACGCCCGAATTTTAACTTAAGAGTTTGAAACGGACAATTATACGAAACTTAGATAAAACAAAATGACATCGAGGGGCTTTTGACGCAGCCAAGCATGTTCATTTTTCGTCATTTACAATTCAAACTGTAAGAAGTTATTTGATATAATTTTATACGTATAGCCGATTGATTCGACCCAACCGGGGGAAGAGCCGCAACTCATTAATATGTAAATAAATTTAAGAGAGATTACTCCGACAAAGGGAACCTTAGTTAACCAAGCAAAAATTTTGGAGTCCCCGCTTACTACGATAGTAATACAAAATGGATTTCAAAATTTAATATAGCTTATTTATAGAACTTAAGAACAAACCAGACATGGAAAATTTCAAACGTCTACGAATCAGGTAAAGGAGAGAAAACACCTTTTAAAAACAAGACGAAAATAAATTTAACAAAAAAATCAGTCTCAGAAAAAGTATCATTTGTTATAAATTACCCAACTTATAAATTGGCTGCTTCAGTATCAAAGTAGGGTAATGAAGAATCTAATCAAGTGAAGCCACCAGTACTTAGAAGTCGTGATAAAGGACGTCTCAAATGGAGTCAATCGGTTTTCTGAGAAATGCCAGGGTAGAGTAACCATGAAAATTCAATTTCAAATCTGAGACTGGTTTCGTAAGCTGTAACATGTTTTGTGGTAAATACGTCAGCTCTAAAAATTGCAGATTTTGACGCACCAGGAAACATTTGAGTACTCGATGTTTATCTAAATATTAAACTCGAAGACTCAAAGATATTCTATCTGCTGACATCATATTATAAACAAGATACGCATTTATACTCGAGTACATTGTAACTACTACGTCTTGTATACTCGTATGTGATGTCTTGTGGAAAAAGAAAGCTTAGACTGATAAAAAGAGACTTTTGATCATCAAATATAATTCCTATTATTACTTGTCTCGTATCCAAGACTTAATTCATTCACACACAATGCGAGGTCCCGAAATAACTAAACCGAGGAATGCGGAATTTGACGATGAAAAAGAACGAAATCGCAGTGACGGTGAGAGCACGTCCCCAATACGTGAGGAAATCTCATCAACTACACTCAAAGCTCTTCTAGAACCTAATAATTTGGCTAATATACCTACATTTGGGGCGCATTTAGCATCACGGACGGACTGAGTGGAGAACGTTATGTAACTTCAGACGCTTGCTTCTGTTTTTTAACTCTTTAATCGAACTTAACTCCCAACATCTGGCACATGAAATTAAATAAATGAGCAAAGGTTTATTTAATTGGTGAAAGTGCTAAAATGGTCATACTGTTATTGCTTCCAAACAAATATTATTGTGAAGAGCTAATGTTAGACTAAAATAAAAAATGAGTGTACAATTAGTCTGTAATTCTTATAATTTTACTATTCGTGGTTGTTTTCATAAAACAACATATTATTATTTAGGTATTTGTTTCTCGTTTGGAGGCATTATCTTCTAGGTGATACATTATGAAACACAGAGGATACAATTATGTATTTTATCTCTTAAGGTTATGCAGTTATTGAAATAGTTGATATGATAGTTACCGCGACTTTCCAAGCATTTTTAAGACTGTATTGTAAACTCATAAGCAAAACGTTCTGGTCAAGTGGATATAACTCATAACGTCTACACCGACAATAGATAAATTAATTTCGAGTGCCATTCCAGTAATGAAGGCGGCTGTAAGCCCAAAGAAGATGTTCTGCGAATAGGGCCAACTAATTTGGACGACAAGCTTTAAAACGACGAATAATAAAAGTTAATGGGACCGCTCTCTTCATGATTCCTGGCGACGGCGGGTGCTCATTTCCCTGGCCCTCGTTTTCGCCGTGTTAATTAGCATTTTGGCACTAAAATACGTATAATTTGGAAGCTTCACAGGTAACTTGAGATTTGTTACATATGCGAAACACCACATGTCAGAATACAAAAAAAAACTTTATTATTACGGTCATTTTGGCCAATGGACTTCATCAACTGGTTATCTGTAAAACAGAGCAAAGACTTTAGTCCAAATCAAAATTCACGATAGTTTTGAATACCCGTTTCCAACTATTAATATCAAAATAAACTATAACAGTAAATAAATTTTATCAGATGTCATTTGTTATTAGTTTTGTTGTTGTTCATATTTATGTCCTCAAATAGAAAGTTATTTCTATTCTGTTGACCGCAGTTCCTGCACATTTTATTAATAGGAAATGTTTACGAAACTGTGCGGAACCCAGCATTTAATACTACGCCCGATACTCGGGATATTCATCACATAATTAGCTCGTGACAGATAAAGCGGTTCCACTGAAATAGATAGTCGTGTAGTGGGTACCAGTATAGGCATTTTGATTTTCGGAAAATACCCTAAAGTTATGCAAATACTAAACACGATCTATTGAGAAATCGGGTTTGTCTTGTTGAATGTTTACGTGAAATCAGATACAAATAGACTTCACAAGATTCTTTAAACAATACTTAATTTCATTGTAAATAAATAATACGCTTTGTTCATTAGTTTATCAGACGCTTATGTTTATAAGTACATTTTAATTATGATTATTTCACCAAATCATTGATTAACCGCGTTTTTTACAATAATATAAAAAGATAACTACACACTGTTGTCGATTTTATTTTTTAAGTTTTTATCTTTTCCGCTGTTCTAAAAATACAGTAACACCGTAAATTTTAGTATTTAGTTTCTATAAAATGATGCCTATTATTATACAAACCTCGGAACATCTACATCAAAGAAGATTGAAGACGGATTCAGTATAAAGCAATCTTCAGTTGAAAACCCCACCTGCCTACAATCACAGTCTACAGATTTTCTAGTTTGTATTTTTAACGAATCCTAGAACTAATCGTATTAAACCGAGGCTGCGGTGTAGTTGTCCCGAATTGCTTTTAAAAATACTTGAATGCACGTTCGCAACTGGAACGTTCACACGGTTATTTTAATGATTTAGGTATAGGTCTCTTGTAACTTTATCTTAAGGATTTATTTTAAGATAATTTTGTTATTTGACTTTTAGATTTTTTATGAGATGAAGGCAATCAAACTTGAAAGTACAGAAAGCCAAGTTTTATATAAATAAAATTAAAACAAAAACTTGTCAGTCATATTTTACTGTGGCTGCATAATAATAATTTTACTTATTCAGAAATAAATTCAGCCGCAAAAGTTACGCTTTATTTAATATATACACAAACACATTACATTAAATAAAAGTTAGCGCTTTAAATAACAATTATATAATGCTGATTTTATAATTGCTCTACTCTCAAAGCGTTTATAGTTGGAACGAAAATATCACTAGACAGGACCACGCTACTCAACCACGTCGCACTAGAGAATTGACGGGATCAAAAGATTCGTCAATTCATGAAAGACCGATTAAACCGGTGAAGGAAATTTAAAATAATATTTATGGGTACGGGGTTATGAGCAATAGTTAAATTTGTAACAGCTGAATGTCAACTTTCAACTGAGTTTTCATGAAATATATGTAATGCGTTTATGCCTTACATAAACATAGATAGTTGTCGTAATTGAACTTCTTTTACGACAACGTGGTCTTCTCTGTGATTGCCAAAGGCGAAAAAAAAAATTGTCTCCAAAGAGATCCGATTCCGCCTCACCCATTCCTGTTCTATCTGATTATGTGCTTGCTAATTGAATATGGAATATTTTTCAAAGTAAGATATCTCGAAATATTTTTAATTAACTCTGGGAGAGTGAAAATAGCTTTATCTGTTAGTCGTTACTGCCAGTGGGATACAAAATAGCCTTGACATCAGAACTGTATTGAAATATCCCTGAACGTCACTGTTCTAAATGTCTCTGAGCGTTTTCGGCAGTTTGTTTATTGAATTTCGTTTATCCACTTTTGTTTCTGCCTGTACCTACTATGAATTTCAAAATTTGGCGCAGCTTTTCTAGGTAGGGTCAGCAAAGAAAGAAAAAATCATGATTGAGGTAGAAACTGCCAAAATTGTTTAAAAACCACCCGTAACATTAGTATTCAGAAAGATTTAAGTTAAAATGTGTAAGTCACTTTGTTCATAGGTTATTGCACTTGATTCTAATTATGAGCTTTACATTTTATAGTGTCCATGGACTTTTCGTTCACTGTACAACTTTATTCTTTGAATTCTTAAATTTTGTTTTAAATATTTTATTTAGTTTCACCTTTCCTATGTCTGTGTACAAATCAACAAAGTCAACTTCTGATACTGGAGCTGCAAAGTGTCAAAAAAAACATCGAAATCGCATAAATTTGATTTTTGTTGAAAAGCACTTGGCTTTTTGCTGAAAAAAACAAGCTGAAAAATATATTAATTTGTCATTAAAGAGTTCTCAAAGTACCTTTAACATAATCACGCGAACCCATTTGATATCATTATAATCACACATATGACGATAAGGGTTCATTAATTTTTAACAAAACCTAGATTTTATCTTTTCAATAAAATATTTACTATTTTACTACTAATAAGGTTTACGAGGCTTTTATAAGGCGCTTATGGCCGTTACAGATTTGATCTACCAATGGCATGTTCATTTTTTTTCCATAATATGTTAGTTTTATTAATAAAGTGAGGTAGCGCAAATCTCTTTTCGATAAAAAATATATTAAGAAACCTTTTTAAAAACCATTTAACGTATCGAAATTTGACTTGATTTTTCTTTTCGATTGTTAAAAGTAAATTAAAACTTAAAATACATCTTCACGACCTCATTTATGATACCTACACATTTTTTAATATAAATTAATCAAAACTTTCTCACACAAAGAAATCGACACGTTCAATCAAATTCCTTTCGAGTTGCTAATAAAACGTACGCTTTCAAAATACACAGTACATCGCTTACCCTTGTAAAGAATAAAAGCGAGTTCGGCCATCAAGCTTTGCCCATTACCGGTGTTATTCACATTTATTTTTTATCTCGCACACGTCCAAAACAAATACTACGGGACACAAAATAGACCGTACACTAGATAATCGCCATAAATAATGTTTAATGTTCTATACAAAACATTTAATTTCCGTATGGCCAACGGGTTTGACACAAGTGGTTCATCGATTACATTGATATGCACTGTTTTAGTTACCTCCAGTTATTACCATCCGTTGTTGAAATAAATAGACGTCGATTGAATCACAAATAACATTATATGGGCACAAAACGCCCGTTACGCTCCACGTTTATTACTTTTCCAGTTTGACAACACTACAAATCAAATTAAACAACAAACATCATTTTAATTAAAGGGAAAAATAGCTTGACGTTACGTAACATGAAATTGAATTCCATAACCTAAGTCAAGAAGCAGATCGTTCCACAATTAATTACAACCCAAAGATCAGTTTATTTAATACCAAAATTAGCGAATTAACACAGCTATAGTCATGTAATTTACAATTAATTAAGAACGGAAAATGCTGGCTCTGAATGCTTACTTACAGAGGAAATAGACTTTGCAAATATTCGCCGGAGAATAAAGTTACTCGAGGCGTTTAACTTTTGTATTCAATTAAATAAAAAGCTCTAGAAATAAACGGCAAGGATAGTAAAATCGTCGTCATAAATTGTTGCAATTTTGGCCTGGTTTTACTCACGTTTATTGCGGGTTTCTTTTATTTTACATCGGGTGTTTCAGAAGAAGAAAATGAAGGGTATTTCTATCAAGCAATCATAAATCTTGGTCAAGACTTATGTGGAAACGACAACGCCTGTTCAATATTTTACAGTTACTTTATTTAATTGTCGCGGTCAATTTATGAGTCGTCTCAATGGTGTTTCCGCGATTTTCGTGAATATTTTGGCTCTAACTTTACAATCTGCACTGCTATTATTCCAGTTTATTTTATAACTAGGAACTTTTGAGCAGCCGCGTGCGTCATAAAATCTTGTACGATGGAAATACCGCATCGTTGCCTAAACATCACGCTACACACCTACGTTTAGACACCCACACATGTGGGGTTGAATTAATTTCTTGTTTTCCCAAAACTTTGCTTTAAAAGTATAAATATTTTTTCTTTGTAAAGCTGCCCTCGTATAATCGTATAATAGCAATAACATTGGTTTATATTGCGGCGGAATTTCAAAAGCAGTTGATAAATTAAATTTCAGAAACAAGTGACTGGGCCATAGAAAGTTACCTAATTTTGAAACAAGCAGGTGAGGTATTTATGTATGAATTATTTAGAGCAAATCATAAGCGAACTTATTAAAAAATACTATTTGAGATCATTTTTTGGGTTTAATGGTCTTTTATGAGGAAATAAAATACATTTTTACATAATATTACAAATATGTAAGTATTTTTCGTTACTTAATTATAAGTCATTTTAGAGATTTTTAGTTTAACTAATTAATAATAAAAACGGTGCGACAAAGCTTCACTAATGCATGCACTGTGGATGCCAAAGTCTTTGCTATAATTATCCATTATGAAATTAGAACGATGGTGAATATGAGTTAGTTAATTTTGTGGTTCACAGACACTTGCAATGATTTTCCAGTTTTGATTTATAATTACTACTCTCTATAAAACTTATTTTGCTTTCCACTCCTTTGGTAGATAAATCTTACGTTCCGAAATATGAATACACTCATCTAAAGTCAATCTCACTTGACCGGCCTGTAGGTGTAGTGGTCAGTGGCAATGACTGCTTTACCTTAGGCCATGGGTTTGATCCCCGCCCAGAACAAATAAGTATTTGCGTGATGAACACGATCGTTTATTCTATATCTGAGTGTATTGTGTATTTACCTAGAATATCGACGAATTTAAAGATTTGCTTTTGCGAAATATTAA
Organism: Trichoplusia ni; assembly: GCF_003590095.1. Lineage (NCBI taxonomy): Eukaryota > Metazoa > Arthropoda > Insecta > Lepidoptera > Noctuidae > Trichoplusia > Trichoplusia ni. Next base: position 7,582,767 of record NC_039491.1, read on the forward strand.
ATTACAGGTCCGGGTCTTATTAGAGAAAAGTGGACTAAGAGTACGGACGCCTTTATCCATCTTTGGTACTTTTTAGGCTAAAAAAAAAAACAATAACAAATAAATAAAAAGCAAATTTTTAGAAACAATAATAAGATACCTTATCATTTAGACCTAAACACGTAGAATATGAAGTGTAAACCTCTGTCACCTCAACAAAGCTTTACCGCTACTTCAATTTTCACCTTCAAAGTTGTAACGTGACTAGATGGCATATCTCATAGCAACCTTAAATCGCGCACTTGTGAACGGTATATGACGGTAGGTATAGATTTATTTACAGTCGGCACGCGCCCTCGCTCAGGTGCAACTCTCGTATTAATATTGTAGTTGATATCTATCTAGAAGTCTTGTTATGGATGACTGTATCAGCATCCGTGGATAAACCGCTCTTTAAATTCTGGGAACCGTTAAACTACGCCACTTCGGTCGGTTACAAGCATAGCCATTCATTGAAATCGCTCCTTGTAAATTTTGGTACCTTTCTGCATCTCGTAACACTGGAAGCCAACCCCTACATAGTTGAGAAAGGCTATGCTTATGATGGAGTATCGATTATCATAGGCCGCCTCTTTATCGGTCTCGTTCAGAATAATGTCAATTGTAAAACCTGTTTAGTGGTATAAGGAAAAAAACTTTTAGTTTTGAAAAAATACGTCAATAGCTATCAGTATAATACAGCAGCATCGTGTGGTTTTACAATAATTCTCGGTAGCTCCCTACAGCGCTGTATACATCCACCCATAGTGAGTGTACTACTAAGCAGCTTTAGCTAAATTGACCCGATCTCATTCTAGTTTCACAGTCTAATAATGTTAAAACACTCAACTCCACTCAACCTCTAAAGATCTCATTCCTTTGACTAAACAACAAACAAACTAGCCTTTTCTTTTATCCTTTGCTGTAAAAGGAATCATAATCTTTTATTACTTTTGTTTTAAACCAAGCCTAATGATATAACCAAGGCAATGAACAATAATGTTCCGCAGTCTATCGAACGTTCACACCTAGTTCGTAACGCAATCTTAAAGAACTTCCTCAGTAGCTAAATTGTGCTTGAAAATTAATTATTTCCTTAATTGAAGTTTACCGTACTCGGAATATCAATATTGTTCGAGTGTTTTATATAGTGTTATTGTTTAAATTTAGAATATTTTGCTAATTTGAATTATTACGATGATAACAAGTAGGTATCCTTCAATTTCTAAATCAAACATTAGAATAAAGGCTGATTTAAGTAAAATAAAAAAGTAAAATAAATTAACCACCTAATTAACCTTTTTTTAAATTATTATATATAATTATATATTATAATAATCGAAGTTAAAATTTACCGCCCTAGTTCATCTACTAAAATAATAAAACTATTTTGCAAATAGAGAAAGCCCTACCATAATTGTTCAACAACTTTAATTGGCGTTTAAATAATTATGATTCCGATTCAGACTTTGAGACAAAACAACGTTTTAGTACACATTTCAAAACAGGTACAAACATTTCACTGTCTGACTGGAATTTCATAAGACTTGTATAGAGATTGGTGTCACTTACCAAGTACAGCTGATGAAGAAGAAACTTACTCTACCTTAATGTAAGGTTGAAACGCTAAGAATGTCCTGTTTGTTACCAATGATCACCCAAATCTTTTTTTTTTACCCAATGGAAATCCTCATAGACTTTCTTAGGTCGACAGAAGGTGGAGGTGTGTGCCGGACACCTACCGGCTAAAACTACTGGATTGATTAGCCATCCGCTTTTGTTGAGGACCAAGCGGAAAAACTATCGCAGACTACCGCGAACCCCGACACTGGAGCTCCCATGATAGTTACTGCATGGTGGTGATGCAGGTGGGAGGAATAGCACTGTCTTCCTCAATGCCTTGCCAATACAAGGTCTACCCTCACATTCTTCTATTCAGAGAAAATGTCTTCTTATAAATACTAGATGAATGAAATTGGACTAAGTTCAATATAAATCAATATTAATACAGAATGGTTTGTATTAAATTAACTGCGCGAATTAGTACAAGGATTTGCCTTAGTTTCAAGTAGAAATTCCGTCCATATTTCTAGAAATAGACAGATATTATTCGTTTCTAAGAAGTTACCTTAGTTGCGTCGGAAGGCTTGATAGTTGATTGAGATGATTGGAATACATTCATTCTGCATCTTCGTCTAAACAAAATTAGGTATAACGTAAACAAATAATATTTATTGAGTCTGTAATTTATTTATAATTCGACGAAAGAGTTTCAAAGACAGTGAGTAGTGCTTGACTTGTGGATAGATTAAAGAGAAGAAGTGAGGACTACTTACTTCTTTTTGTAATATTATTAACGGCGTATGATGTCACGTTACTGGTTTTCAGTTGTGATTATGTTTTCATTTTGCGCCTCCAATGGCTTCTCAGAGTTCGTTCTCGTAATATGTTCTGACGAAAATTTCCTGAGTTTACACTCAAGGTTTATCAGATACTTAGCTCTAAAATAGAGTACCAGTTTAGGTTCCAATCTCTCACATCCAATAAAAATTTAAGCACGGCGCTTTACGACTAAGCTGGCTAATGAGGACTGAGAATAGACACGTTGACTGGCTTGCCGTACCTAGTAAGATATTTCCAAGTCCCAAAGGTACCAATCACAACATTCCCTACAAAGCTTACATACCGAGTACGTACAAAAATATTCCGTCAAATAGATGGATATTAGAATCATGTTTTTGTCAATGTATGTAGTAGATAATTAGGTGCGTGTCTTCTAAGAAGGTACCTCAAATATACTATGAACCTCACCTACATTTACGTTCGTTTGATCATTACTAGTGTAATTAATGAAGCCATCGGTAAAGAAATTACTTTGTACACAGACACTTTCAGGGAGACTACGAAAATAAATTAATTACTCTCGGTACCTCGTCTGCGTAAAAAGCTCTTTGTATTAAAAAGCATCCAATCTGCTGGTAAGGACGAAATATTGTGTCTGGACTTTATAATGTAAACTAATTTTCACTATAAAATAAAAGTTCTTCATATTCAATATTCTGCCCGTGTGGATATTGAGGCAGGTTAATAAAGCATTCTGTTCTATAGCAGACACTTACGATCTGAAAATACGTGAAGACTTCCTCTAACCTAATTATCATCGAACAATGAGAACGTCGACTTATATTCATTAAAATTAACGCAACTTAACTATATCTACGGCCCTTGTCTGAGAAAAGATAAATGTAAGTGTTCAGTCAACTGCCACCTTGAGTGATGGCTGACATTTCCAAACAGAGACATTTAGCTGAGCATTTCATGCCGACCCGTATCCAATTATTATGACAGATTTACATGGACTCAATTAAAACAAATACCATTCAAGGTGAGATACATTTATGATTGCTGTCAGTACATTTAACATTGTTCAATATACAATTGGGTTACCATTTTCGAACTATATTTTGATTCAATTTCATTACTACTATTAACATTTATCTTTACAATAATGATTTGTATATTGTTCTGAATAATAAAATCGCTAAGTAAATAAATCTCTTTATTCAAATGATTGCAAAAAAGAGTTTGGATATGATAGAGTATGTCTAGTTTTAAGCAGCGGACTATTTTTTTCTTCTTTTACAGAATTATCAGCCGTCAAAGGATTTCGTATCAAAGAAAAATGAAAACAAATGAATACTGATGTGTCGGATTACAAAACTTATTCAATGTTTATTTTTGTAAAGTAAAAAATGTAATAATAAAATATGTTTGCACATCCATTTCATAACTCAGTTTACGTTGAGTTATAAAATGAATGTTTAAAATTGTGTTAAATTAAATCACATTCCATTTTTTTTACAACTCGTTTCACATGCAATAAGTCGAGAAAATAAAACGAATGCCGCAAAATAAAAACACTTTAAAAGCTGCTAAACAGCTGCTATTAACAAGTAATAATTACATACTTGGTAAGTAAATCTTAAGGCTCTGGTTCTTTATACGGTCTTCGAACTTAAACACGTCATAATTAAAAAGAAAAAGCCGGTCAAGTGTGAGTTGGACGCGACACTGAGGATCCGTACAAATAGGCTACAAAACACCTTGCTTAACCATGTTTGAACTTATAAGATAACATGAGATACAGCCTGACAAGCGGATGGACAGATGGACACACCGCACTGTTTTAGCTACAGGGCTCCGATTCTATTAGGTATGGAGAATCAAAATAACACTAGAAAAATTAAGACTAAGAATAATATTTAATAATGAATAAGTGCCTTTGAGTATGGATAGTATTGTCGTATAAAAATACGTAAATATTTGTTGCACAAGGGTCAAGGGATATGTGTCTCCTTTCCTTCCGTTTCTTTTTATCATTGGATGATTGAAGAAATACAGTACCCAGCCATTTTTGCAAATTTGTAGCCAGAGACTAAACAAATTTGCAAAAATCAATTGGTGATCAAACAAATCTGCCGGCGCTTGCTCAACAAAACTCAGCATCTGTAAAAAAAAACAAATGTTTAGCTATCACGTTTCATGTGATATAGCTCAGTGAGGAACTGACAATGTTTCGTTTTTACCGTTTGGGTACAGAAACCTCAAAAGCCTTTGAAACATATGTATAACCATAACACATAAATTCACTGTGATCAAGAGCTCGTATACTTTTTCTTAGAAATTAATTAATTTCATCGTTCACGTTAACTAGAACAAAATATTGAATTATACACGTATAAAGAAAATTCGATGAATTCTGTATTATAAGCTGAAAATAAATACCAACAAGTTGGCCAAATATAGCATTATTTATTATTTATAAAATTATAACTGGCATATGTATATAATATATGTAAATTTAATTATGACCCGATTACAATTAATGGAAATTGATTCTAAGAAATATGTGATATTGGTTATACCTAACCTACGCTTTTAATTTAAAATAGCCTTTTTCAATTACGTAAAGGTGATCGTTTTTGTACATAAGCTAGATGCTTGTTTATACTTTAAGTAAAAAGTAAGAATTAGCTATTTTCCGGCGACCACAAAAACAAGTAAAATAAATAATTGTTTGGTCAAAAACCATATTTACAAGCTTTCATATTTTATACACCTTAAAAAGCTGTCGCATGCTCAAATTAAAAATAGAGGCAGCAGGAATATAATATGCCTAAGGCGAATGACATGTTCCACTGAAACTTGAATATGAAAGTGCTGCCCGGATGCTGAAATGAACTGAACGAAAATATTTGAAACAAAATATAACAAGCCGCTAATTAAAAATTAAAAAAACGCGACTGCCCGAGGCGTTTAAAAGTTATTTCGGCTTTTCAAATGGGGATATTTAGTAAATGACTGGGTATTTAATGGCATCGTTATCTATTTTTTTTTATGTGTACTAATACTCATTAAACTCTTTTTGTACGTACGTAAAACTGTTACGCGGTACACAGTAAATGATGTGAAATTATCTATTAGTAAAGAGGAACTAATGTGGATAAAGTTACAACAAAAAATAATTTTAAATAATAAAAGTTTTGCGTTATCACATACAACATAAAATCCCTATATTTACTCTTCCTAGAGCATACAGAATAGCTTAGATAGAAGTCACTCAGCTCTATAAACACACAGCACTGCTGGCGGTCTCTTAATGCGTATAATTTCAAACAAAAACTCTAAAAGGCTGCTTAAATTTAGCGCCCACAAACACAGGGCAAAAAAAAGTATTAATAAAACACGTAACAAAACATCAAATGTGGCCAGAACTGGGTGAATTCGCTGGGGTAACATCGTTCACTTAAGCACATTACTGTGGGTTGTCTACCCAACTTCGGCCCAGCGAGATACATCGAAACAATTGCGGAGCCACGGGAGCAAACTTGTCTAGCAATAGTTTGCTGTAAATTGGCATGAAGTTAGTAACGAATTCTTTGTTAATTAGAATATGGTAATGATCGGGAGATTTACGGTTCACTCCAGCGTTCGTTCATTCCGAGAATTTTAGAGGACTTTTCGACTTAATGTTTGCGTCTCAAATCAATTTATGTTGAGCGCTGCACTTCACTTTACATTTTTAAGCATTTCGTTCTAACTAATTTGTGTACTTCACAAACTATGAAAGCGTTTCCTGTTTTTTTTTGGATTTCATAATTATATAATGAAACTAGCTGTGTCCTTTCAGGACATAAATAAATCGCATAAACCATTTGGAATATTCACGTGCAAAAGGCACATACGAACAAAAATCAAAACTTTCTGTAGTTTAAAACAGTAGAACAATACGAAAAACTTTTCTAAAATTTTGTTGTGTAAAAATCAAATACGATTATAGTGTCGTATCACTCAAACGAAGCTTTACGTTTTGACAATGTGTATCTTGTTATAATTAAAACTAACGTGCTTTGACGAATTGTTATATAATTCATATTATCATTAAACAAATAATAAACTGTGGTTTTCGTTATTTTAATTTGCTTTAAATATGTTACATATTGTTAGTAGGTAATTTGACATTTTTTTAAAAAAATATTTAATATTCTACATAATGTTCATTAAAACAGCTTAATTGCATTTAATAAACTCATATATGTATTATTTGTTTGACGTAACATAAGAAATTAAAACATTTTTAACTAATCAATCAACGGATTCTATCGCAGTCCAGTGCTGAACCGTTATCTCCAACAAGTTTCTCCACAACACCCAGTGTTTCGCCATCCGCATCCCAAAGCGTCGAAGCAGACGTGTCCTTGAGTAGAAGCCAAGAATTGGCAGATGCCATGGAGGACGCCCTCCAGACCGATAGACCGATGACCTAAAAAGCTGTCTCGGACTATACGCGGATATAAGAGAGAAAGTTATAATCACAAGCCTGGAATGTCCCACTGCTAAGCAAAGACCTCCCCACTCTTCTTCCACCTATCTCTCTCATGAGTCGCGAGTGACATGTTCGGTAAGAACAAATCCAGGTCATCCCGTTATCTTCGTCTGGGTCTACCTATAATAAAAGCCAGAAGCAAAAGCTTATATGAACATAATATATATTTACATTAAATCAAATTAACCAAAAGGGCATGCTAACTTACATCATGCATGTATATATATAATTTCATGAAAATCAGTTTCCATTACTTTGCGCTGTATGCACAAAATATTATGCAGTACACAAGATAATATTACTTATGCTTCGTACTAATTAACATAATTAACGCTTTAAGCTGTTAGCCTTGCGATGTGTTTAGTTGAAAAACGTTGTTAAATTCGTAACTATACATGGTTTGTAGTAAAGTGACCTAGCAGTGAGATTTTGATTTTTTAAGTACTCTTGTTCTGCTTCTGGGTGTGTTTGTGACTGTGACTTGCATGTGTGATAATATAAATAAATTCTAAACTTTGGAAGTTTTTTTTAATAGTATAGTATTTTATTTTCAGCGGTATAAGTAATATCAAGTATCATTGCTACGCTACTTAAAACAATAGTTCTAATTAGGTGCACCTATAACGACAGGCGGAATATTGACGAAACGATATAAGCAAATTATTAATCACATTTGTAGCTATTAAAATTAACTCATCAACTTTACGATTTAGGTAAACATAACATAATTATGAATAAAATTAAACATTAAACTGTCGACGCCCACTCATTTCAAAAACTTTCAGCTTACGTGATATTTTCATAGGCGTATCAAACACTCATACAGGAAAAACATTATTTTTCGACTGTTATTTTGTCGTCCTCTATATTTTTATTATCTTTATATTATGGAGGATGATTATTTTATTATCATTTCTTTTCTGGGTACGCTATTACAATAACAATTCTCTCTTATCTTTAAATGCGAGTTCCATCGATTAGGATCAAGCTGGCTGGTATTTATAATAACAGAAATAGTTTTGTAATTGTCTCGGTAAATTCTTTTTTTTTTAACATCGTGATATAAAAGATAGGCACACACATGTATAAGTTTTATTGTTTGTAGAATTATGTCGTCCTAGAAATCACAGACAAGATATTAACAGTAGTAAAAAAACGTCAAAATATATACTATTTTTACTTTTCACATAGCATTTTATAGAACGGTCTGCACGGTACTCAATGCAATGTACAAATACATTGCATTGCATAGTTACACTAGCTGTTGCCCGCGACTTCGTCCCCGTGGGTAGAAGATATAAGTTATGATTTATACCTGCCCTGACTTTTTTCACATTTTCCATTGTATCTTCGCTCCTATTAGTCGCAGCGTGATGGTTTATAGCCTAAATGCCTTCCTCGGTGAATGGTCAATTCAACACAAAAAGAATTTGGACCAGTAGTTCCTGAGATTAGCGCGTTCAAACAAACAAACAAACTCTTCAGCTTTATATATTAGTATAGATATAGATTACCGCAAAATAATACGAAGAAAGTTCAATATTTAAAGGCACATTATTTGGATATCTTCTTGCAAAACCCTGACAAGTATCTTCAGTTTTCTCCCACTCTGTTTGCCAGACATACCCATAACCTGTAAGTTCATGCAGTTTGCTAGATGTTGTAGTACCGGAATCTGATGCACATGGAAACAATTTCAAACTACATAATCGTTCCAAACATATTCTGACTATTGATTATATAGATACTGATTATACCATTTGTTGTTCTTGTTTTAGTATTCATTTGTCATTACTAATTACGCAGAAATGATGAACCTTCGATAATCGTTTTATTAATTTTCTATAAGAGTTGATTACTTCACTGGTACACAATACTAAATTTATTCTAACAAACATTTCACAAAAGTGTCTCATAACCATACGAACACCTTTAACCCGATATGACATTTCGTTGTTACATTACAACGTTATACCCGTGTATTTGAAGAATAACGTCATAATTAACCCTTCAGCCCTTTTATTTGACATAAAGTTGATGTCATGTTGACACGTACTGAGTCCCTACCCCCAATTCTTAAGGTAATGTTTTTGGAGGTGAGGAAAAGAGATGCCGTTCTACACTGCGGAATGCGCTATCTCCCTTCCACACCTAAAGCAATATTACGTTGTGACGTGGTGGCAGGCCTTCTGGTAACGACACACATTTTGCATGTCGGTTAAAAAAAGGTGTTACTTCGCACGTAATGATTGAAATGAGGATAAAGTCATATTATTCAACGTGGCTGAGTTTTTATTTGTTTGACAACTTGTTTGCGCGTTGAGTGTGATTGACAATCAATGGGCGCGTTTGTAATGATTTTATGAATTCCCTTGAATTCATTTGTGAATAAGGATTTCGAGTATTTTGAGGTGTTGTAAAGATGTTAAGAAAATGCTTACTTGGGTAAGTTATTTCCGTAATTATGTATTTTGAATTTTGTGCTTTATTAAAGCCTTATCCGTTGTTATAAGTCTCTTAAAGTATTTTTGATATGTTTGTATTCATAAAATGACCTAAGCCTAAGCCAATGATTGACAAACATATATACAATACACACACCACCAATGATGTCCACATCTAAATGTTAAACAAAAACACAGGAAGAGAAAATAAACCCAAGTTAACATAAGGAATATCATTTACTATAATATTTCCCCTTTTTTCGTGAACACAAGAGATATAAAGCATCCAACCAAAACAACATGCTTACCTTGATAATGCTGACATCGCGTGACCAACCACGAATAGTAACTGATGCTTAATGGAACGAGAATCATCACATTTACCGGAAAACCGCTTTTTACCTATCATCCTTAGAGAAAATGGGCGAAATCATATTAATTTACTATAGTAATGTGTTTCTGATTGTCAGATGTTCTTGTTAAGTAACATTTTTATTAGTTATTTATTTGATAACGTTTACCGTTTAAGAAACTGTTGCGATCGTTTGTTGTTTTTTCGTTGTAGCTACAAACTTACTGCTTTGATAAAATAAAGAGCGTTTTTAGTTTTCGCTGTTTTACAATCTTTTATAAGCGACTGAACCTGATTTATACTAACTTACATTAGTAAAACATTCCAGGAATATACTTGAAGCCGGGTTAAGCGATTAATCAAAGCCTTTTTCTCAGTAATAATGAAATAAAAATTAATAGATCTAATTCCTCTCTATTCTGTAATATCAGATCGCATTTTCGAAATTTCCTGTCCATCTTAAAATAAAAAGTAAGCTAGATTAGTTGAAGTTATTTGTTGAATTGCTGTTGTGCAGTATGATCACGTTGGGTTAGCGCTGAAAACGATGTGTGTGGTTGCTTCGGCACCGCAGAAGTTTTATTTTTGTTCCAGATAAAGGATTCAATCACGTTTCCAAAAAATTCACAAAGGCAGGAAATAAAATTCTGTTATAGGCACCTCCGTGTTTGATCGTTTAAAATATTTTTTTTTCATTGATATAACTTTATATGAAATTGTAACACATCGTACAAATAATGCTTAACATTGATTGAGATGTCCTTTTTTAATTTTGTTAAACTAATTAACAATATTAACGTCCCGTTCCTGATTGATTAATTTAATGTACGCTCAGTGTAACATTAATGCCTAAGCCGCGTCATGGCTTTAATAACTTCAGAAGCATAACTATAGCGACGGATACGTCATATCACGAAACTTCATAATCATTAAACAAACTTCTCAAAATCTATCCAAAGTTAAATTTACAACATTAACTATCTGTAGACGCCCAAAATGGCATAGACATCTGTAATGGATACGTCTACTTACATATTAGTAGGCGCCAGTTAGATCGGTAAAACAAGAACCGTGTCAGTGTCTCTCAGAGCTATTTGTGTAAGCGAAGGTAAGCGAAAAGCAATAGGTACCCTCAGTCTCGTATAAGCTTTCTTTAATGAATATTCATTACTTTGAAGAAGCGCTATACATTATAGCCACGAATACCGGCGAAAATATCAGAAATTTTGTGTGTTCGTACGCTAAAATGAAATGAATATGCATATATGATTACAAGTATTTCAAGCTTGTTTTATACCAAAATTTTATTGTCAACGGCATAAAAAGTTTATACGTATAGTTTTCCGCGTGAATGTGAAGTGAATTTGTAATGAAGTAAACGCTGAAATACTTTTAAGAGTATTGTAAATATTCTTTACTATTTTATTTGACGGCAAAATGCTGTATGTTTTCGCAGTAACGTATATTCTTCTTTAACTGATTTGTAAAGTATACCAACCACAGTTAATTAAAAAAAGAGCAAAACATTAACATTTCCTCAGCATCATGTTGTAATGCTCAATTTGCATATTTTTTTATATATATTACCACTTAATTCAATTACTTTGAAATATTTACAAGTTGTAAAACATTATTACATATAATAAATATATATAATACATATAAACATATATAACGCTGAAAGCTATAAAACTAAACCTCTCCAGTACACATTACATCCTATATAATCACAAACGTATCTGCAAATAGCGATAATATTCTCTAAGATAACCTTAATGCTAACACAATATCATAACCCAATCAGAAACAGAACACGATTATACCCCAACTTGTATTATGGCAATATTCAGAAATCTAAATACAGAGGGAATTTCTGCTTACGAAGGTACAATGTAACGGAAAAACTGTTTCAATAAAAACACACCTCCATAAACAGTGGTCTGGTGATATACAGGTTGTTTAAAATTCAACACTTTAAAAATGAAAAAAATACAATTTAAATTTGTATGAATGACTAAAGATTTGAATGTTAAAAATGAAAGAGAAAAACCTAATCTGAAATAATCCAAAAAATATTGGATCATAAAAGCAGAAGTTAAATTTTAAGCCTCAACAATTTATTTTATTCGGATCTCATTCAAAAATATTTTCATGTGCAAAGTAGTTTAGACCGGTTCGGTAAAATCAGACGTGAAACACTATTTTCGTACGTGAGTCTATTTTAATAAGGTCGTTAACTTTGATTCATGGACTATGCTATTTTCATAGCTTTTTAAAACTTTTTCTTTTTATTGATTAGTAAGTGTTTATTAGGCTATAAATAGCAGTAATGACTTTGTAAACTTAATGTGTAAATTAAATGAAAGCCTTAATAAGTTTTAAGTTTTTTACTATAGTTTTTAGTGTAGTTTTATAATTTTTGTTTTCTTTTATTTCATTACATCTTAAAAATGAATATCACCCTATCTACGACCCTTCAATTGAGTCCGATACGATTTCTCACAAATAAAATCAAATATTTTGTTTCTCCTGAAACATAAAACGATCAGCCTGTACCAAACATGGTTTTATCACAGTTAATTGTAAGAGCAAAAATATAGTGACCACAAATTCGGAGTAATATTGTAACACGAAAGCTCACCTAGCTATTTCCAAGCTTGCGATCGAACGTTACGGCTCATTATAGGCCTTGTTATGTGGACCGCTTTATGCGATAAACACTATTTACAACTCGTTCCAAGTTTTTGTGCCATATTTGAATATTTAACAATTACTCGGTAAGTACTTTGTTGCTGATAATAATAGCTGAATTGTTTGTATAAGTACGAGTATTTTTTATTATTACTTAAATAGTATTAGTTTTAGCTTAGGGTTTGTGGTGACATACTCTGATCGTAACATTTTACTAAATACCTACCGAATACTCAAGAAATCGTTCTTAACGTGTACAGATTAAAAATATATATTCATACTGTACTGAAAAAAACAAAAGAAAAATACAACAAATCTGAAAAAAAAATAAACAACCCACAAAATATAAACCAATAAAATGGCATAAAATATGACAGAGTAAAATATGGCTGAAACTGGCAATATTCATAGGTACGGTGGCATAACCCCGTCCAGCCGCAAGTGTGCGCTGAAGCGTTGACCCTTGATTCGGTCTCGATAAGCCCCGAAATACTTTTGTCGACCAGCATACCGACGAAATTGGGTCGTATAAATAAATAATTTTACGATGTTACCCTCACAACTAACACTTAACGGCCTACCCTTAAAATTGTTAAAGACTCGCAATAAAATCTGGAAAGAAATCTTTATGGTCATTAATTGTGGAATAAAGCTAAATTACTCCATATTTATAACTTCGGCTACAATGTTTGGGTTTTCTACATGCTTGCTTTACTATATTTGAACCTGTGATCTTCATTTGGTAATGGAGACAGTTGAAAGGAGAGCCATTGCAGTACTTCTGAAATCCTGTGGTTTGTAGCGTGAAACAGCCCTCACTCAAATACTTTGATAGTTTGATGGTATGAACAATTACCATGAACCCTGAACACTATCTACTATCTCTATCAACACTAAAGACTTAGACAACATTTTCGAACAGGTGTGCAAACACACTAACAGATCTCCGCATAACATTGCAGTGCAGTAAAGATCTTACAGCCATTCTTTAAGTGTTAATGGTCACTGCAGATTTCAGGTCGATAAAACTGGGATATTAACGTTTCTACTTCTTCAAGAAATGTACTTGTTAGTACGCTTTCCCACTAGTGATCAAACACCTTACCCAATTAAAAACAAATAGGATAAGCCAATTCACCCATCGACAGGCAACGTTTACGATATTTTACTACATATACAATAAAAAAATCGACTTCTTATGCTTTTTACCTTCGGCTGAGATTCAAAAAACAATTAATTCTTTAAACAAAAAGTTATTATTTCGCTGTCAAACCTGGAAACCTAAAAGTTTCCGCTCTATAGTCTCCTTGGCGGCGAGACTAATGAAGCGACTAAAACTTTGATAAAATATTTACAGAAGAACTCAATATGACAATGTCAGTTTTGAAACTAGACTAAGATTTATATATTCAGTCTTGAGTTATTTCAAGATAAGATAAATTACTGATAAAAATCTACTTACCAGATGTGCTATGAATTATGCTCTAAAACTAATGTATCTTGTGTAACTACCAAATAAGTTCACATTGCGGAATGCAATTAACGTATTGAGTATTGAGTATGTCCAGAATAAGCGTTCGTCCTTTTAAATTAGGCAAGTCCATGTAATATGTTAGTAACCAGTTTGAAACACAAGTACCTACGTATTATTGTAAATAAAAATTATATATCTTTCTATTTTGCAACGATTTTTAACTTGCAATGATATTTTATAACGTACCCTTCGATACGTCAAAGTAATAAAATATGAAAACATTTTGTTTAACTTAATAAAATTCAATGAATTGCTGAATTTCATGTTATCGCTCCATTATAATGCACTTCGAAATGATAAAATTAAATTAGCTCGCCTTTTGTTTTTGCATCGCGTTATTAATCCGTTTGTACAATAAAATTAACACACAGATTTTGTAATCTCTGTGTTAATTTTATGTTGTTTGTTTTATTTGTAAAAAGTGCATTGGTGCAAAATATGTTTACTGAATTATGAGCGTCAAACAAAATGAGTAATGGTTACAGAATGCTCCCCTGAGGGACTCCGGGACACATTTGTCTCTATAGGTACGTGGATCACATATATACCTACGTGTATAGATTACCCCTCTGTTATCAATGAATTTATAATTTCGTGTGACTTAAATGAAAATTACGGTACTAATATGTTGATAAATTTTATTACAAAACTTGTTTTGAACAAAAAACAAAAGGCTTTAACCACCTTGGTCAATTCGTAATCTCCTGTCAGCAATCTCCTGAATTACGAATGCAAAAATTCAAACAGTACTTAAATTCCTCCAGGTAATCGTCACAAATTACATATCATAAAACAGGAAAATGGGAATAGATAATATTATTGGTGCTGCACATTGCCGGCAAATTGCCCTATCATCTACTTACCGTTAACGGGCGTTCGCAAACTTTGCCGACTTTCCAAGTCGCTACAAAGCTTCTAAACATGGTCTGACAAAGTATAAATTCAGAAGGCTACTTACAAATTCGCTTTTAAGCTAATACATTGTAGTTTTTAATATAAGCATGACAATAGAAAGTATATAGCAATAGCCGAATGGAACAAACATATAAAACAAATGAAAAACTGTGCAAATGTGTGCTGAACCCGGTACATTGAGAGTTTACGCAAAGAGGCTAACGAAAAAATAAATTAAACAAAATTCATCATCGGCCACAGACGGCCACACGTATTAAATGTGAACATTTCCGCAGCTACAGCCTAGTGACAAACGGAGGAAAGACAGTGGACCCTCAGTAACGGAGTTGCCTTTTTACCCTTTCGATACGAAGTTCTAAAAAGGCATGAACCATTAACGTTCATAAAGAAATATTGAATTTAGTAAAACACTGTATAAATGTAGCAGAAATAAAAAGATAGTAAAGAAATGTATGTTAAAAGCTATCTAATAGTAAAGGATACCACAATTCGTGTATGCACGCACGGTTTCCACGCAGTTACTCGGCGCCACCCGCCTTCCACGATTTGTTTGTTTGGACACGCACGATTAACTCCCGACCGTCGATAATCCTATTTGTTTCATCTTCCTTTTATTCAAAAATCGCTCCATTTCATTCTTGTTTTAAGCTCTCCTGCTCTCACATTTTCTCACATTAAAAAGAAATGCGCATCTGAAATTTTATTACCTCTCCAAAATTTGTTGTCATCAGATATTCGTACGTAAAGCTAAATCTCATAAGTATTGGGTAAGTATTTACCTTAAACGTAGGCGTTTTTGCCCATAGAAAATATGCATAACATATTTGCGGAGACGGATGCCTCACATTAGCATAAAAAGAAGTATGTAATGTATAACCGACGTTAGAATATCCGCGCATATTTTCACGAACGTGGCTCAAATTACTTGGTCAGCTTATTTGCATACAATTTCTTTTCCCCGTACGTATCGGTGCACTTTGCTATTATGGGTTTTTACTGCTCAAAATTTTGTTTCAAGACTTCATTATAAATATGCCAACGTAATAAAACGATCAGTTATTCCATGTAAATACGATTATAGCCAATTAAGTCTGCACGAAAGTTTATAATGCAAGTATGAAATGGTTCAACGATTATATCAAATACACAACGGCGTTTTATCCTTGGTGGTTTATTCTTTTGGAGTATCAAACGTAATTTATTGTGTTCACAAAAGCTTTTCGAACATTTTGAAGGAGTTGGAAAATTACAGACGAAACTTTTATCAAGATCAGATTGTTGTTGCCGTGAACACAAATAACTCTATTTATTACGAATGCTCAAATAATGTTAAACAATCAATGTCCGAACCTCCAATCAGGTTAGAAACAAAATACGAAAAGTCGCATTGACTAGTACTAAATATGAAATAGTTCATTGAATACAATCTATTTGAGAGTGTAAAAACACTAAATGATCATCAGACATCAGCTAAAACAAGTACACTTGTCTTCTATGTAGGCAAAATTTAAAATAAAACTAAAAGAAATTACCCCTAAAGACTAAAAAATCTCAAGTAAATGTTTGACGAAGATCAAAGAATCAAGTGTTACGATCTGATATCAATGTTAATAAGTCAATAAAACGTCGCCGGACTGGAAGCAATCTCTTTTTATGAGTCCCAAGGCGATAACTGTCACAATTCAGCTAGTCACAAGTACCTATGACCAGTGCAATACTACATAGTATAAAGGGCAGTGTTTAGAAAACTGCCGAACTTATCCTAGAGGGATTTCCATAAGTCCAAAGTTTTTTAGCAAATGTTTACGGACGACGCAAAGAAAATCGACGTTTTGTTAGCTGTTGTGATATAAAAGATTGAAAGAATCGTTCTTAAACTTGTTTGGCCAAGGGTCAACTTGCCTTTTTTAATTTTCTTTTCCCTTGAATATATTGGGTTATATAACCTAGGCTCTTACTTTTTCGGTTTAGGTATGGACGAGCAAAGAACACAGTAAATCATGAAACAAATTTATGGCCCGCCAACAAACACAAAAAAAGGTAAAACACCTTGTTGTACTCCCACGCAGTTATACGCCGTAATTATTATCGTGACTCGAAATGGTTAGGTATTGGTAACATTTTGTAGACATTTATGTTTGGCAGGTCTACGAGGTTTTACAGTCATACTCGTATTATTATGGTTGTGGACGTGTGATAGCACAAAACGTTTTAGTAGAGCAGCATCTCACTTCCTTACCAACAATAATATTACCTAAGATGTGGTGATAGGAACACAACACAATACGAGGTGTTTCAATGTTTTATTATATTTTAAACGTATTGCAGGTGGAACTCCTTTTCATCTATATATTAACGGATAAAAACAATTGAAAAAAGCATTATTGACGTAATTTTTTAAGACTCTAATTTGCCAATTGTAATGTAGTTTTTCAAATCGCGCAAAATGTTTCATTCTGGTAGAGGATACAAAAACTGTCTTCCACCCACTTGAAACTATATTTCCTATACTTGCGAGGACTTAAAGTAGGTATGTGGTATTCGCACATATTTTCGCATCGTGAATCATTCGTGCCATCAACTCGCGCATTTTTTTCTCAAAGCCATAATTATTATCCCCTTGTCTGTGAATGGTTAGGTAAATGTCTCCAATAGCATCCTTATCGGTGACATTAAGTCAAATGCTATAGGGGACGACCCGAATGCCATTTATCAGACACAATTCCAATCTCACAACTGTAACGGAATTCTTTCGTGGTTTTTTTTTATTTAAGTCAGTCATATTTCAGGTTTCAAGAAAATAAGGACTGATTAAGGTTAAAATTATTTATTCTAAAACCTGAATAATTATTATTATGATGCCTATAACTTATTTTGTAAGAATAGTATTTCGCGATTTGTATAAAAGTCACATAATATATAGGACAGTGAAACTATTATTAGGGCGATACATCTATTTTTTTTTTCGGTAATAATGTCGATAATAATTAGGTTAAACAAGATGAAATTGGCAGCAATCTATGCTCAATTATTTCTAACTAGGATACAAGTAAAGAATCCAGCCCATACAAGTTGTAACGTGTGCGAAAAAATGTGCCCGTAGACAGATTATACAATGCACAAAAAATAAATTACAACTAAGAGAGACCTTATCTCTCTGATGATTTACCTTATCTAAATTTTGATTTATGGCCTCTATATTAAACAAGACAAAACAAACGAAACAACAGAGTTTAGCAACAAAAAGTTTTCAGTAAAGTTGTTTCAATTGACATTTCTCAATAAGAGCCATTTCATTACCTTTGTTGTAATTTTATATTGACCCTGTTTCAAATTTGAATTTCAAAAGTTTGTTTGTTATGTGAAATAACAATTTTCGCTTAATGGAGCCATTTAATAGCCTATTCAAAAGGTCATTATCAAATAACATTCGTTTAGTAATTACCAAGAAACGGTTCGAAATAAGTCCGTGGCAAATTGTCTAAATTTATTTTTGGGTTCTGAAATTTTTATGCCTTTGTTTTTTATAGTCTTGATTTCATATGCTATTCTGTCGATGAAGGTTTTTTTATAGCAGAATGTAGTACCAGTATATCTAAGTAAAAAGTAGATTATCTAGTAAAAAATATTTACAATATGCAAACAACGGCCATCTTTAGAAAAGTTTCAGCAATTTTTCTATCTTGTCATTAAACTCACCTTATCAATATATCTGTTATGTACAACTAAATTAAAATTGATAATTAATTAATCAATAGTCACTATAGGAGCCAAACAAAACTTGCTAATAGCATCCGTGTTTAAAGCTGCGATAAACAATTCAGGGAATATCGCCGCTCAAGCGAGATCATAACAAGGCTTAATTGCCGATAGCCGAAGTTATTACAAAACACACAGCTTGAACACAAACACGAAGATTTGATTGGGTTCACCGTGACCTACTACGGAAACTCGAAATTTTCATAGATTTTTTCGTAATCGATTTTCTGTTTGATAATTATCTTTGTCTTATCGATAAATTTATACCTACAGGTAGGAAGTTCTGATCAAAGTTTATATATTTTCATTACTGAAGTAAGTTGAAACATTTACCCCTCTAAAAACGACCTTAGCGATTTTGACTTTTGACTAATGTTTCTATTGTAGTACGTTTTCAGTGCATTTATGTCGCTGTAAGAGTAAGATCTATTGTTTAATGCAGCACGTAAAATGATTTAAATTTTGTAATTGTATTGATTGATTTGTATCGTAGTTCTTTTGCAACGAGTTTTGACTCGTAATTCCTTAGTAACATAATGGGCGTACTGATGACGTACAATGCAACCGGTCAGATAATTTGCCACGCTGCGTAATCCTCACTGTCCCTATCTACTTCAGTGAATAGCTTTTTTCATTTGAAAATCATCACAGGCAACATACAAATATATATTTTTATTGCCCTACAATTGTATAAATCAGAGGCCGTTACAATAATTAACCAAATAAGTATTATTCCATAATATTTCCATTGTGAGGAACACACGAATACATTGGACTCTGAAATAGCGTTCGTGGATCACACAAACACTTTTTCCAAGCGGAGTTCGAGCCCGCGACAGGTCACGTTCAGTGGGTATGGCGTAGAGTCCAACTTCTCGACTAGCCATGTATATTATGTAATAAAAACAATATTTCACTTCCACCGTACACAAAATTACACCTACTCCTTCTAGTCAGATATCTGACTCCTTTCAGCTAGTTAATTAGGAGTGCTAAAGTTTTAACATGCGAAGATAAGTAAAGCTTTGCCCATAAATCTGAACTTTGGCATGGTTAACTTGCTATCTCACAAGCCAAGACCTTTAAAAGAATTGAAATTGCAAGAAAATATGTCAGTAGTTCATCTATAATTTTAGAGCTCTTCTAAAGTTGTCTTCTTCTTCTTAAGATGAATGTGTCATGTTTTTGCTTGCATTATTATGTAACATAATAGGTATTATCATACTAAACAATGTTTTTGTAGCTAGTTACTTTTAAATTTTACTGTTCTGTCGACCTGAATCTGTATAGTCATGCGATCCTATTAATGTCGCGCAAAATTCGTAGCTCGGTGATTTGAAGTGTCCGAGATTCCGAGGGACAATGGCAACGTACACCTCATATGTTAATATCGACAACACAGTTAAGCTCTGTAATTAATCGAAGTGGGGACATAATTTGTCTTCGTCAGCAGTAAATAGCTAATTCCCACACATTAGGGACACAATGGCCCGCCCGGCGGCTCTTATTGATTACCGCCTATTGTTCGCTACCGACCGCCTTAAATGATACACTTGGCACGATTTACGCGACAAGCACTACCGTTTATAGATTAATGGACTAATGATTGTCATTTCAAAGGTTCAAATATATACATGCATACATGATACGCTGTCGGTGTTTCACACCTCAAACCTCATTCAAGGAAAGCAATTTATACGGCGTTGTTAAAAAACTAATTACACTTGGAAGTCACGATACGGCTAAATAGGTTCTATACCAATTTCTGGTTAACAGCCTTGCTTAACACGTAAGTTAAAGTAAATACGGTATAAACAAACTGTCTTTTGAATCTCTTCAATGATTTTATATGAGTTCGTAACGAAAATCGCATGAGTTAGCGGGTCTCGGGGGAGAAATTTTCAACACCGCACCGCAAAATTTCGGCGTCCTCCATTCGCTCATAAATGTTTTACATTATGACTGAATCATAATTTCATGCAATATTTTTTATGAATGTTTTTCAAATTAAATATACTTCACTTTTGAATTTAAGGGTTATTGTGATTTAAAACAATAAAAAACAGAATTTCAACTGAGATTTGAATCCACTTAACAATACAAATTAAAATTCCCTTATAAAATTAAAACAAATTTTAAAATAAATGGTTTCTTTAATTAAGTTAATATTCAGTAGTCAAAGGCTTTAACATTGCACACAAACACATATTTTTACAAAAGAATAAACCTAACTAACCTCGCCTGCTAAACAATTCGCAACATAGAATACCCCAAGCCACAAACAAGTTTACTAAAGAAAGCTATTTCAGTACCATGCACCACGTAAACCTAGACAAAAAGACATTTATTCACGTACTCGTAAACGAACCTAGTCACCTAGGGGTGACTCATCTACGTAACGTGTTCATTGGTCAATACGCAATGCTTCGAGGGAAAACTAACTTTGTTCCACACCGAATTGGGCATTTAGAAATTCAATATTTTCGAGTCCAAGAAATCATTGGCGTGTGTAAACGCTTTTGAAAAGTAAAGAACCATGAATAGACTTTTCGGCAACTTAAACTTTGACGACCCTTAAAGACTTTTAGGTCGAAGGTTCGCAGGTTAAAAAATGTCTACGGCTTTTGTTTAATATTATTTTATTTGTTCTTTATAAGTACACGTGTAGGAAATTATTGAAAAGTTTGTTTTGTTTGCTATTCTAAGTCTTCAATTCGGCTATATTGTATTGATGAGAAAATATGTAAAAGTCTGTGAGTCAATCATTTTCAACTTTTGGTTAATTTATGACAACACAACAATATACTGTCATGTATTTTTAACAAATAATTACATAAAAGGATATTTTAAAACCATAACAATTTCTGATATTCGGTCCTATTATTGAATACACACCGTCTATGGCTTAATCATTCATTAACAATTCTTGGAAAGCTCAAAGATGGTAAGTCGCTTTGAACACTGCGGCTGCAAAGAACATTTAAAGCACTCGAAACACTGGGCTTAAACCCAGTTTTACGTTTACATAATTAAACAAAAGTGTTGGGAAACGGAAAAGAAGTTAAGGTCAAGATACTCAGTCACAATGAATGTACGTGAGGTGACAGACGGAAGAGTTTCATCAACTCCCGCGCTATTCAAACATTTTTAACACTTTACATTTCAACGGATATAAAACAGAGCAATTTACCTTTAATGATCGGCCATGTAGACCTTTTTTTCCCTAATATATTTCACAGAATCCCAAGTTTTTATGGGAAGTGAAATACAGGAGGGTTTAAAGCGAGTTTTCATTGCTTTTTACGTTACAATATTCATATTGCTCGGTCGAGCAATTCCAAGTTGATAATCCAGGGTTTGGTTTAATGAGCCCAATGTTATCCCGACCGGATTAACATTCGAGCTCGCATGATGTTACATAATTCCTCTGAATTACCTTGCACTTCATGCAACATTTCTGTCAGATCAGAAATGTAAAATGGTAAATGATTTTTCACCTTTATTTGCGGTCAAATTATCCTTTTCATACAAAAAAGCCTACTTACTGAAAATGTATTTAAATAATTGTATATTTCGTGCTACTTTTTAAATAATATAGAACAGTTATATAAGCATGGCAAATACTTTTAATATTAGCTCGCTTATCAAAGGAAGCCAGCGGAATATTCTTTGAGATATTGCAGGAACGTAAGAAAGTGAGTTTTATTCAAGAGATCTAGAATGTACTTTTTAATAATCTTAAAGTACGTAATCAGGCTCGAGAGCGCTTTATGACTTCTACAGACTCCTGTGTCTCATATTTACCTACATTTAGGCACTGTCTTCTGGCATAAATTTTAAACAAAAGATTTAGAAAAACATCATTTATTTAGATTGTCACTTAGGCGTATTATAATTTTGCGTGAGTAAGTGCGTTTGTAAACTTAGTTAACAATATCTAGATGACAAGAATTAAAAAAAAAAACTTCAATTCTTTCAGTACTCACCAACATGCAAAAAAGCTTTCAATCAAAGAAACTCTTTTAATTATTCAATTAGTTCTTAATGTTTGGCGACACCTGCATTCAAACTATATTAACGCAACCTTTTGTAATAATATAATTTGCAGAGCCATTGTGCAGTGCTTTAAGCACAAGAATAGGCATTCTTATTGAACGGCGAAGGCGAACAGTCGTGGGCACGTTGCCACACGAACGCAGGTACCTACCTACCGCTCTACCGCTAGTTACCAAAGTACAGTTAATAAAATTTGTTGCACTACTGAGACACATTATTTTGTAACACGTCAACAAAGTAAAAGACCCGTTCATACTTACTTTATGAAGCCCAGAAAAAGTTTAATCAGCTTAGACGTCGTGACTCCACCGCTGCCTGTCATTGAATGCCATTTCTTTTTATTTTTTTAGTTTTGTTCACTACCTTCCTAATTGCTTTTTCCTTTATAAATATTACTGGCGACCTACACTAGAACTTCGTAAATTAATTACCCATTAAGATACCTTCACTTCACTACCTTTGCTTTACTAACTGAAAGAGCCACAATTCCCGATTCAAAAATACTTTCAGTCATATTTCACTCCAACAGGTAAGGATGGTAGAACACATTGCCATATCTAACTTTGTGTGTACCTGTCACAGTACTCGCAACTTGGGAACCTCCGACGATATAACACAAACATTTGTGCCAAGTTAAATTGTATACTGGCCCCAAGATGCAGAAGAAATTCTAGTATTTGGACGTTGGTTCAGTGGTAATACTAGCATATCAAAATGTAAGTACGATTGTACGCTAGTCCGCTAGTCCCGCAGCGTTGTAATCGAGTAAATAACGAGACCAGTTGTCGGATTTGTTTAAACCGTACGGCTGTGTATGCGGCAACCGAACTAATGTACCTAATTGGACCCTAAGGTATTAGGACTGACCAATGTAAATACCATGAACTATTTGAATTTAGAAACAATGTGTCGGCACATATTCGGCATTGTTAAACAGTTGAAAGTTTTTGTTCGATGGGCGATTTGTTTACATTTTACAAGATAGTAATTGAGATTTTTAAAGGTCCTGTTCCCCAAAAGGAGAATTTTGTCTGTCTGTCCGTACATCACCAATCTGTGTCTTATTAACCGTGATCGCTAAATAGTATGTCTAGTTCTATTTTTACAAATGATTTATTTACGTACTAAAAAAAAGGTCTTATTTTTTACAGTCGCCAATTCGTTGTTAATACATTGTAGATCTATGATATCTATTTGTTACCCAAAGGATTAATCTTTTTTTAGCCTATTTGTTTGAAACCGAGTTCGAGTATCGAGTCCGATTCACACCTGATCGTTCTTTAAAGAACCTCCACCAATACTTCTTTTTCTTATTACTTCTGAGAGTATTATCTCTCTTGTGTTACTACTATACTCGCAATAATATCGCTACAGTTTAGTATTACGATCAGATAAACAATTCCTAGGGGATGTTATTGCAGTGATAGCATACCCGTATCTATGACAGTTTTGAACCAGATCCCGTATATCAGCTAATTACCTTCACATTCTCAATTTTGCTGCTGAAGACAATTCAATTCATATATCTTTAGGTAACATGCTTTGAAATTTGTAATTGGATACGCGCAACATTCAATTAAGTAATTTTGTTTCCTCCGGCTGTATTATTATAGATAAGATGCCTCTGCTGTTACTGTCATGTATAGTTTAATATTGTTACTAAACGTATTTCATATAGCGTAATTGGATGTAGAAAAAAACACTTAAACAATTTGTCTTCTTTGCTTTAAATTACTCTCCCTTACTCCCAGCAGTTTTTGTACACATAGGTACAAGTTATACGTAGAAAACTGTCCAGACTGATAGCAAACATAAGTGATTCATCCAAATGCTTGTTCTACGCGAGGACCGTACTCTCAATATCACGTGCACAGTGGGTTTTCCTGTGGTGACCCATACAACTTGGCTATCCTTACCGCTAATAACGAAAAAAAAAATGAAATAGATCTATCAGCATATCAGTGTCTGCGTGAACAGAGTTTTATTCTCCATTCACTTAGTAAAAGCTGTCCAATATTACTACGCCAAGTTAACACAATTAGAATCACGTGAACGTCTTTCTGTTAGCGTTAAATAGTGTTGAGGGGTTAAAGGGAAACGATAGCGAGTGAAAACATTTTCGAATAGTCAAGGATGGTCAACTATCCATCACCCAAACTCAAAATTCGCGACATCTCATTCATGTTAGAAAATACGTGTCGTGCAGAGACCAATATAAATGGTTTATGCTGTAACTAAGCAAGGTAGGTAACATATTTCTGTAAAACTAATTACTATAGAATTTCTTTGATATAAATTGACCTATATCTTGATGTAGGAAAGTCGTATACAGGTCAAGTTATACTTTGTATGATATAACCAACTCCATTTTCTTTGTATTCATTCAATTGGTATCATATTCTTCTCAATAACATCGCAGAACGAGCTTCTATTCAACGGACTTACTTTTATGAGGTACATTAGTAGCTTTACCTTTGGTACATTGGTGCAGAGCTGAAATTCAATGTGATATTTTGAAGAGAGGAGGAAAAATGAGGTGTTGTGGCCAGTAAGGTTCCGTATTCGGTAAAAATTGAATTCTATTGCTAAGGCTCCGCTGTCTGTCCGTCTCGTGAACTGGGATAACTGGACAGTTGAAAGTTTTATAAATGATGTGTTCTGTTGCCACTGCAACAAAAGGATCTTCAAATAAAGATTGAGGCTGAGAAATTTGTACGGAGATGATTTTGATGCATGACTATTTTTTTTTAATTTTGTATTCTTTCAATATTCGTTATGCAGATTAATGATAAGTGTTTTTACGTACTTCTTCATCACGTATTTTTCAGTAAAGCCTAAAACCCCACCAATCTACCAATTAATCCCCATCAACAAATCAATGTATCTAAAAATTGTTAGTAACATTTCGATTTGTCTGTGTGTGTAGACGTTATCTACAATTTTGTCTGGTATATTTTCCTACGTAACTAATGAATGAAAAAGAAACACTTTTTTTATAGTCAACTTCTTCACGATAAAAAAACCTTTTCAACAAAATTCACTTGAATGGCCTAAGTGAGGCTAAATCTAGAAGCTTAACCAAAACTTACCACTTTCCGATCGCCAGTCCAGTCTTAAGTTAGTTCAGCCTCTAATGGGTGGTTAATTCCTCTTCCCACAGTTATTGCTAAGTTCTCATACTTGATACTGTATACGGTGGAATCTACACTCGAGGTTATTAATATTGGCACTCTCAAAGATTCAAAATATTTTGAAAGAAAGAAAGTTCTTGAAATTCTATACGTGATACTTACAGATAAATAAAATATCCAAAATTTTTACGTTCATATATTTCTGAAGTCTAAAACAGCCAACTTATTATTGAACTTGACTGTACTTTATGACGTGACTATACATTGTGAAAATAAATTAAACGGCATTCAAATTAAAAGTCATTTATTTGACTGTAAGCGACAGTGGTCCGCGATACAACAATTTATTTAATCGTCTTTACTCAATTACAAATAACATTAGATTGAAAATAACAAACAATATTTTTAACCATCAACAATGAAGCCGTCAATATTCATCCGCGACAAAGAAATTGGTGTCTAATGCTATTTCTAATAAAGTATAATTTACCAAAACATCTGAAAACGTTACATAAACACTGTCATGCACATCTAATACATTGGTGACATGTAACGACGAAGGCGGCCTAGTGAAGAATGCGCATAATATTTCTCTTCTTTAGTAAACATTTTTGCACTCCAATGTACAAAGGGCCTACGTAGTTTGAACAACCTACGGCCTACGCAAGACGGCTACGACGCTACGAGGCGTAGAGTGGCGCTTTATTTCCACAGCTGCAACAGTATTAATTTGATAGGTAGTTGTAAGGCCCTTGCACATTGGAAATAACTTCTTCTAATATAAAAGCGAATGAAGCAAACTGATCCCATTGTCTTACTTGACGTTACGCCGGTGTAATTGACTGCCCTCAACAGATTTCCATTAAAGTTTAAGCGTAAATAATTTAAACATTACCTACATATTACAATTAACTTTATATATACAAGCCTATGTTCATGAACCTCAGTCTATATTTATTAATACTTTCAATATTCTGACATAATTTATATATTTTTCTAAAATTACTTACAATTATAATTTGCCTATAATGAGTTCTAAGAGATATGTTTCGTCATAACCTATTACAGAATTTCCAATAAGGTTAAATTAATTTAATTACACATTTGAGTATTCCACGTGTAACAACACAACGGTTTAAGGGTACGCTCTGAATGTTCTATAAATTTTCGTATCACAGTAGATTTGAGTGTTTTTCTGAATCTAAAACGGCATAAAGTGATAAATTGTCTGATTCCGCAGCGGTCGTGATTCGGCCAGTTCATTAAATACTTTGTTAGGTAATTTGATTGATGGTCTAGCCTGCGGTTCTTGTTAGTCTTATTGATAGATTAATTGGTGCTCTGTGTGAGGCCAGTGGGCTAGTTAGAATCGATTGCTTCTTATTTCGGTATCGGAATTAGAAGAAAAACAAATGCCTAAAGCCTGGATGAATGATAAGAAGATAATAAAGAACTGTGATGTATGTAATGTATACTTACGCGAAAGTATATTAAAAATAAAATATGAAACAATAAAGCACAATTTGATCTTGGGTAAAAGGTTTTTGTAGTTCCTTAGACAAAACAATGTGACACATTGTGACTGTGTTTTGTTCTGTGTTCAACTCATTTGAACAATTCGTCAGAGAACGGTAACTTGTCGACAGGTTGTGTTATATACGCGAATGGGTTCAAATAAACATAGTCGCAGGTAACTCGTAAGTTTATATAAAGTTTGTTCAAGGAATGATCGTATTCCGAGGTGTTGACTTTACATTACCTCCAGATTGGGGATGCGAGGTTCATAGCAGACGGGATTTAAACGTAAATTATTCAATCAAGATGTATTTCTAGTGTTTTGAAAATAAATTACTTCTGTAAACATAACTTTAACATGCTTGGACAACAATGCAATCTAGAGGTATACTAAATTCGGTCATGAATTCATTATTGTGTATTTTTCAGTATCATGAAACTAATCATATTGTATTTAGAGCGGTAAAGACGTAAAGATTTTAAGAAATAACTTTTTGCCTTGTTTCATCAGGATGATCAATATAAATAAGAATCAATATCTATTGATCTTTAGACAAAAACAAAAGCAATCTAAATCTATTTAAAGATATCTATTCATATGAGAATGTCGTTCCTTTTGGTGTACCCGATGATTGAGCAACAAAATTGCTAAAATGTTACAATGTGGTTTTCTGAGGGTCGAATTTTTTTCGAAACTTTTGACCATCTAGATTATCTAAATCTCTTTAAAACCGTTTATAAGGATAGGATTTTTTCAGCCATTTGATTGCTACAAAATATATTCGGAAAAGCACACGCCTCAGCAATTTAAGGTAGTATCATAAATTAAGAAGTAATAGTGTTAACCAGTAGAAGTAATATTATTTAAGATGTACGTAACTGGATGCCAATAGTTAATAAAGATGACTGACCAAGTAAGGCTTGTGACTGAGCATCTTCCGTGAACACGGCGAAGAGACTTGTAATCCTTAAACATTTAAGTGACTCGATTAGCCTTAGCTTAGGACAAATATGCACAACGCTGAATGAATCTAGAAAACATGAGGAACTGTTATGTAAATACTAATTTCATATGATTTCGATACCCGTATCAAATGACAATAAACATACTATATCTATATTTATTATTTGATTATTTACAAGTTATCTGCGACTTCAAAATATGGATACGAAACAGCAATGTACGAAGCGGCTCACAGTTCAAAAACAGTGATTTCAATCACTCAAAATTGTACATCCTTTTGTTTTTGTCATTACAATAATTTTACCGAAAATAGAATTCAATGTTACCGTAATACAGAAAATTTATAGAACATCAAAGCGATCCGACTCCGATCTATCTGATTGTACTGTACGGAAAAGTATTATTAATTTATTTTCTTATTTACTCAAATGGAAACATTACCCCCAAGATGGTATCTTGATTAAAATTGCTAATGAGAACAAAAAACCATAGCGGCACAGATCTTTCGGCGCCGCCCTGTTGTAATCTTGTAACCTGAAATCTGAAAACATTTCGCTAATTAGGCACTGTTTTTTTTTCTTTTTATTGTAAGAACACTCTTTATATTATCCCTTTTTCCCAAATACTTGATTTTAGTAACGTGAACGAATATTTCTTCTTGGAAATATAGGTATTTAATGAAAGAGTTTATGAAATTGTAGGAGTAGACGCTTTTTTTGTACTGTGTTCGTTCTTGTTATTATTGAACCAAATAACAGCTATCAGAACATTAACCTTTGCATTCTTTGAAATAATCTACTACTAACAATTTGTTAAAAAAAAGTGTAGGTATATATTATTAAACAGAAACGAAAAAATAGGTCAGTATTCTGTTTGTAAAGCAAAGAAAAATGTATAAGAGCACTGCATGAGTTCATATTTCCCACATCGGTTTTTAAAGGTTATTTCCAAGCGATACGAGCTACATACACATTTATACTGTTTTAATATAAAAAAACCATTAACCTTTATATCTGAATTTGAATCGAGACATTTAAGTTCTAAACATTGGGTATGAGCCGATTACCCGGATATTAATTTAAATACCGTCCATGTTAATACGTACCTTGTGTGCCGAAGGGCGTGCTTTCTGATGACTTATCAGCTATGATGTTTAACCTCTGGACAACTGTCGAAACGAATATATTTTTATAGGTATACGTACGAAAAATCAATAATAAATAGGTGTGAGTACATTTATGGTACCACACCTTGTGACATTTATTCTTCATTCGGTTTCAGTGTGATGCAGTTTTATCAGTATATAGTAGTGAACAAGGTCAAAGCAATTAATTAGTGTTCTAGTGTCTCGATTGAACTAAAAATTAAATAAATTAATGTCATTTATCAAAATAGCACGTACGTCACTCCTATTACAATCATTCCAAGGATAAAGTTATACAAAGATATAATGTATTTGTCATCTGGAACGATTACGAAAATTAAATAACGAATGTTTTAATTAATATTTAAATTACCATTTTTATTATCCATCGCTGGAAGAGGCATAGCTGTTGAGACAAAATTAAAGATTAATTACGCGACAATTGCTTTTTATAACGTGATAATCTTTATCAAGAGTACTTTGGCTATAATTATTAATTATATAAATCTCTTTGTAAAACTCAAATAACCAGAATTCAATACGAGTATCAAACAATCATGTAAAAAAAGTATTTACGCAATTAATACATAAATACTTTTTTCTGAAACGACTCAGGAATTAAAACCTATTCCAAGGAAAACATTAAAATTACCCTGAAAAATCAAATAATTGTACACTTTAGTGCTTTATGAGAACTACGAAATGACAGGTGTAAATATTCGTAGGCTTGTAATTTAAAAATTCGTAACAAATATGTGTTTCAATAAAAACTGTAACGTGTCGACTGTTATTTGCATGCTGTTTTGAAATACTTTTAATGAATATATTTCATTAATTGAATTGTTTTGAATATATTTGTTTCGATGAGAAAGTTTTGTCTGAATAAATTGTTAGTAAGAGTAACGGGGACACAGTAACAGTTCTTTAGAAAGTGATATGAAACATAAGGAAGTTAATGATATAGTGATAGGACAGAATAGAAGATAAATATGCCGACCCTCAGACTATCTATTTTCAATAACAGTCTTAACATTATAAACACAATATTTAACTGCGTAACTTACCGTACGGTAAGTAAACAAAGGTCTGAGCAGAATCAGCTTTACAAAACCACTGAAGGCAATCTAATTCAATGGGTTACTGTTTTGCTATTAGGCAAATCTCACAAAACACCAGATTCCTAAGTCACTCAAAAGTATTTTGTAGATTTGACTTTCTCATTAGCTTTAGTTGCTGTAAATTAGAAAAAAAGCATGTGCGCGTGTACTTGTGTAAGCATGTAAGTGTGAAACCTCTTTATGAGCTTATTTTTAAGAAATTGATTCACTGTATGCAGACATGAACACAAACATAAAAAGATGGCGCGTCGGTAACATGTGACGTAATTTTTTTTCGCTAAAGAAGTTTCACTTCAAAATACTTTAAAAAAAATAACGATAAATAATTTGAAAAATAGTACTTACGATACAGTTTAATAGTGCCCTCAGTATCACCGAGGGAATTTTTGGAAACACATTTGTACGTCCCATAGTCGGAACTTGTGACCCTTTGTATAGCGAGCTTCAGTACTGATCGATACGATCCATCTATCTTGTGCGGCTCGAGACCTCCCCCTGAACACGAAAATGTATTTAACATATTACATAAATACGATAAATCAAGGAAACTTTCCGTAGGAAATTCTGAAGTAGATCTTTTTGGAGTATACCTTGAAAAGTTTTATATAAAATAGTTAGTATTCTAATACTACTAGTTCGTTTTTTTATTTAAAAAAGCTACTCTGTGCCGCGGTTTTACCCTACTTCTCATGGGAATATGAGGAGAAAATTTATAACGTAATGTAGCTCTCCATGGACAAAATGTCTTTTTTTTATTCTGTTAGACCTAACAGCGTAACAAACCAGTTTATGTATACAGTTAGAGTACCAATTACAATGAAAGATTATGAAAAAAAAACTCTTACACCCACATCTATAAAATTTAACTAAACATTTTAAATAGCATGAGTAATCGTGTGATAAATTGTCACACGATTAATTACAATTATAAAACTCATCAAAACAACTACTTTTACATCAAAATGTTGTTATCAAACTTCGCTCAACCGAGACCAAATTTGCCGGGACGTAGCATACAGCTCTGCTTATATCCCAAAGGATACGAGCGCTTTGAAATCAAAAGCTGGTCCCTAAGCGGATAAGACGCGTGCACCTAACAATATTATGACGTCATCAATAATTCTTATCCTAAGCAAAGGGCTTTGACCTGTATGAAAACAAATTGATGTCAATTAATTGATACTTGTCGGTCTATACTAAAGAACAATGATCGGAATTAATACTAATGAAAATTTTCGAGACACGAAAGAAATATAAAAAAGTAATTATATATTCATAGGACATACACATTTGAAAATTGAATTGCTTTTTACAAATTGTAAAGTTTTACATAAATATCTTGCAATAAAGATTTAATTACAAAAGATCTTCAAAAAGAGTTTCGCTATAACACCCGCGTCTAAATAATTGTAAGCGATATCTTCGATCGATGTCTTTTTTATAAATTGGTACTTCTTGATAACTTTTTTTTATTGTGACTGCATAATACCTCATTGGTAAAAATATCGACTCCACATCCTAATATGTTTTGTTTTATTCTAACCGAAAAACAACCACACACTCATTGAGACATGAAAAAGAAAACAATTTCGAAAATATAATTCCATTATTTATAAAATATAGCTGAAATGTGTAGCCCTCTAGTACTTACAGCTAAAGTAGCCATATTTATGGTCCATTCCTTTTAATAAAACACGATATTACAAGTATACACATCAATTTTGAGAATTACTCTGAGGGAACGTAATCTAATAAGTGGTTGGACTTGAAGTATCATCGTGTACCTTAGATGTAATACTAATATTATTTTTCGCATGAAAATATACTCGTACGAAATCATTAATCATTATTTATCATTTTTCTTAGCTCTGGAAGTCTCTCGGTCAATGAGACATTTTATTGTAATTTTCCGCTGTGTTTTTGGAATGAAATGTTAAGTGTTTATTCTTACAGAATAGCAGGAAAAATGTTGATTTTAATTTTTCTGATTCGTAATGAAATTAATATTTAAAACCTTAAAATAATGACGATGAATACAATTAGCCTCGAAATGTACTTTTAATAGTTAATAATTTTTGATACATAAATATGAACCAAAATAGTTTACAAAGTAAAGCATATTCCGCGTAAACACTTAAAAAGAAAGTTTGTCGTACCAAACCAGAATAACTTCAATGCAAACAATAAAAACAACACAACGTTTAATTCAACGCATTAAGGTTTATTTTAGTTAACACTATCATTAGTGGAAGTAAATTGACGCGAACGTTCGAATTCGACAAAAAAGTTAAACACAGTAGTGTCACGACAAACTCTCGACCTGATTGCCCAATTAAGCTGATTTAACATAGATTGTTTTGTAATTATACGTGTGAAGTTAGCATTAAACACATCATTATGTCCCACGCTTTATTTTGATAATGGTGTGGGCAGAAATCGATGTTTTTACTGTAAGTGTTGACTACATTTAACTTCACTTGTATCTATTTACATAGGTATATTATTGGTAATTCATACATCTAAAACCAAAGCTGATAAATGTATAATTAATTTTGCATTAATTGTCACATAATTATTTAAACAACATAGTTTACTTGAATGCTCAATTCGCAAATCTCAATGTTTTATCTCGTAAAGTATTAGTGGTATCTATACGGTCCAACTTAATCACGCACTAAAACAGTATTTTTAAATTGACAATATTGTAATGAATTATGAAAGGTATGAAACCTTTGTTAAGTCCTAGCTACCGCATTAGGTTAAGTAACCTGTAATGGTAGATTAGTGTGATTATTAAATAAATAAATAAATAAATAAATAAATAGCTGTTCTAGGAAGACATCCTTTTAAAATTATACGCTGACTATTAATTTTGATTGAGTAAAAATATCTTTGGAATCAATTACAACGAAGTCTTTCATCGATGAAACATAATTCAAGTTACTAAATGTCACAAGGAAATTTTTTTTTCTTATTCAAACTTCTTGGGTAGGGAAATGTAACACAAACTAAATTCTCCCTTTAGTTCCCTTTCTAAAGACCAGCTCAGTCGTCATTCTGTATTGTTCGCACATAAAATATCGCATGTCTGGAGTTTAGGAGACAAGACACGAGCATGTTGTGAGTTTCGGCATTTCTTTTCAGAAGCAGTCTTATAGGAAACGTGGGAAATGTTATTGTTTAGGAAAAACAAAAGAAAATTAATATTCGTGAACTGTGAAATTAATTTTGCTTTAAAAGATTATCATGTAGGTAAATCTAAATGCCTTAAATCACTGGTATCTTGCTACAGCATCAAGGTTTTCTCATGATAAAGGTCACCAAAAGGATTAGAACCTTAATCGCTATTCAAATCATTTCCAAAATAATAAGCTATCTCCGTTAAAACTACATAATGTGAAACATTTCTATTATAACACTTTTTGTTGAATTGGTTTAGTATCTAAATCATTGACTGTAAAAAAACATTTTTCATACAAGTACGATTTACCTAAACCAACGTACGACATTTATCAAAAACCGTGTTCCGTATATGTGTACCTACAAAATAAAACTGAAACTATATGTATCTTCCACGGGAAAATATAGAGCGTCTGATGGTCGATGGTTATTTTTCGAAAAATATTCGAGATTACTATGTTGGAAGTAAAAACAACGAAAATGGCAGGCAGAATTTTTATGTATACACGTTAGTTCTTCCTGAATATTCCTTGATAACCGACGTCGTTGGGAATTCCGCATCGAACCGATTTTTAAAAGCAAAACTAGAAGCCTATTTCGTTAAATTTAATCAAAATTTCTCTAGCTTCCTGTCTAAAATATCTCAGTCTAATAAACCAGTTGAACCCTTGGAATTCGTTTTTAACAAAAGAGTTTATGCTTGTAAGAAGGAACATTATAAGACAATAATTTTATCAGTTTATTAATTGACAGAGAAGACAAATCCTATAGCTTGATACGTATTTTCTATTTGAAGATTACAGACTAGAAACTGTATGATTCTGCTAACCTGTTATTCAACATCGTCCTGGCTTTTTTCAACGATGTGGGGGTTGGCTTTCATTCTAACCGATGCAGTACCAGTGTTTTACAAGGAGCGATTGATTATCTGACCTCTTTAACCCAGTTGCCTGGGTAACACGATACCCCTTAGCTAGACTTGTTGTCAAACATTCTAGCTTCTGATTACGCGTAACGATTGTCAAAGATGTATGAATATCAGCCGGGGCAAACAATTAAACCTGCGTAACGTGCGAACCCTGTCGATGCAACACAAAAACCATGTGTTACCAAATTCAACATCAAAGGTCTACAGTCATTGCTTATATTTTTTTATATAAGTCACGAATCCTGTGCAAACTTCAGTTATTTCCAGATTTATTTTTCTAATCTGTAAATAACTTCTCTGGCATCCGATAGAATTTCCGATTACTAGGAATTTCTGTTAGTGAGAGACAAATCGCCGTTGACAATGACATGTAACGCGATCGAGGAAATTTCACCTGAAACTGGAAACAGACTCGAATCCTGTTTATTTTTGGAACTAGTGAACTTTTCTGGTTAAGAAGAATTAAAATTCGCACGCTAGGAACTGGATTGAAAGTTCAAAATCAGGAGAAAAGGCATCGGGATTTCAGTAGAAGACTTTTGGATCTAACTTAGTTTAGAGTTTCACATAGCGTTTTACTCCAGAGATACAGAAATATTGTTTGCACCTAAATATAGTTTTTTCTTGGAATCACAAGTCCAAAGACAGAATCGCAAGACAAAGAATGTTAATTTCGCCTTTCCTCTACTTCTGGCAAAACCCACGAAGCAGAAACCAACCAGCAATATTTGTTTACCTTTTGCTGAGAATCCCATATTCATATCCATTGGAGTGTGTATTCCAACTAACTTAATAACATTTAAAAAATGAACATACCCGTAATGAAAACGTTAAAGTAATGAAAGTGTGAAGGTAAACAAAGGATTTGTTATTTTGTTCCAACAATGGAAACGGAAAACATAAAAGGCTGAACACACAATACTTATTTTAGATATTTAACTAAGTTAACAACACGTACACGTTTTGATAATACCTACAGATTTACTGTAAATGTTGTAATTAGTATGTTATTTATATTGAACGCGAACGTCTTTGTGTGTCCAAACGTATCCATGCGGGATAGGATGTATTGGTGCGATTCTAGATGGTCAGATTTACTGAACTGATGTTTCACAACTCAAAGTTAACTAAAGCTCACTACAGAAAATATGGAGAAAGCCTCATATTAAAAAAAAGCGAGGAGCACTTAAACAAAGTGTTTCGAAAACATTACAATTAATTTTTGGAATTGTATTGTGTATATGGAAACCTTTAAAATGTAAAGGATTGCCGCTAGTAAATGCACTATAAATAATATTTCAAATAAAAAATACGTGTCGTATACGTATTTTTATTTGAAATATTATTTACTGCAAATTGCTGAATTTATAAAACGTATTTACAAATATAGCACTAACAAGCACCACTCGCAAACCCTTCGACGCGAACTGTAAAATTATTATAACCAAAGAATGTAGTTGGTTGAAACTAATTGAAAATATACAAATAAAGTATGAATATTCCCAACAGCAGAAATGTATTTCCCTAAACGATATTCCCACCAATGTTGGACTCATTGGACTTATACCCACGTCTAAAATTATTATGATATAGTTGTGAGAGCGTGATAGCGCTCTACATGAAGTATAGTAACGTCTTTCTTCCACAACCACAATGACCTTGCTCTAAGGGTTGAGCGTAGATGTGAACTGGTATCACTTCGGTGAAATATTTGTTTAGAAATCAATGTGCAAAACCAACTATTACAACGAAACTAAATATAATTTGCAAACGCTAATAAATATAAGTAAAGAAAACATAGGTACTTAAATATTAATAAAATAACACTTCGCCTACATGAAAAACTTTAACAACACTGTAAGATAAAATTACATCGGCGGAACGCGGCCATTTTAAATTCTCGAAATTAAAATTCCTTTACAATTTTTTTCGACATTGCAACATTCGATTTCGTATCCGATATTATATTTTCGATCTTGGGATTTTTACTGCCGGCATTACTTAAATAGCAGAGTGCGCAACCGAAGTCTACCGTTTATCATTTAAGTATCATATCAATAAATTAACGAAAGATACAACAGTACTAAGCTTTTTTTAATTTAATTAATAATAATGGTTTACTTACTAACCCTACATCATTAGCTGGGTAGTTTGACTAATTTAGAAATTCACCCATCACGTTTATGTTTGTTGCCTAAACCTCAATTTTGATTTCTTGTTATAGCCGCAAAAGAAATAACTGCCAAGCTATCATGGTTCATGAGATTCAACCTGGAGACAGACGGCCGGACAGCGGTGCCTCAGTAACAGGGTACCGATTTGGCCCTTTTGGTTCTCCAAATGTTTTGTTATTAGTTGACTTGTTGCGTAATCGTTCGGGAATAATTATTTCTAATTACCTACATACCCAATGTAGGTGTACATGTTTAGAACTTAGCTACTCCGTAAAGTAACATACTCTCATGAAGCAAGGAGCTGTTGTCTTTGGAGACGGAACTCCATAACTAAGTTCATGAGATACGGTGTAAGTGATAGTACAGAGACACTGACTGGTTCAAAATCAAATTTAATATCTTATTAAGCCGTTAATATCCAAATGAAATATCTCCATGACATCAATAACTCAAGCAATTAAGTATCATAAAAAAAATCCTCGTCTGCGTGAATGAATTAACGACTAAAGACACGAATTTTAGAAATTAAGCAACCTTCTTATAAAGTTCTTTAAAGTTTTCGCAATCAAATAATAAAATCTTCCTACAAAATTCAAATGTATGATGAACAGGGCCATTAATTGCTTTGAAGTAGAAAATAGCTTCGTATCCTCCCGATCACTACCAGTTTAACTATTAATCCAAGAGTTGTGAGAGACAGACGCTACTCTCCGCCGTATAGTCCTATCACTCTTCGATACACACAATACATATTGTAACCGTCTTATTTCAAACCGACTTCATAACAGAGGAGGTTCTCAATTTCTAGGTTTTTTCTAGTTCAGAACTTCGAACTGGAAGAACGGATTTTGTTCCAAAAAAAATAGCTGGTTTTGTTCTAAAAAGTCATTATCAACTGTGTTTCAATCATTTTTATTTAGAGCGGGTTGTACGTTTTTGTTGTTGAAAACATAAGGTAGTAAAAACACGGATATAATTATAAAGTGTGTTATCTCACCAACGGGAACAATTTCTCCATTATCCCTGCTCCAGTAGGTGACTGGTTTAGGATACGCCTCGGTCTCGCACTCCAGCACTAAATCGGTGCCAAGCGCGGCACCCACCAACTGATTCCTTATTGTTATAACCGGGGGAACTGTTGGAAATAAATCATTGTTTATTGTAAAGAGCATGTTCAAGAAAGTATTTTGAAATTTGGAATAAGACTTTTTTATCATTATGTAACATATGTATAGTCGTGGATAAAATGAAAATATTTTGTTCCATTCAAACTGATAAAAAAAAACTTCTTTTTTTTATAAATTCCAGTTCCCTTTATCTTCATGATAAGTATATGATTATCTATATTTTTCATTAGAGATAAAACAAGTGGGATTTTTTTTTTAATTGGTCTTCATGACTACATGTTATCATTTCATGACAATTGTTGCCGTCGGATGAATTTAATCTTCCTGTTTAATATTTATTAGAGAAGAAAATAATGTTACTTACACTGTACAGTTAGCATGATTCTCTTGCTGACGGTGGGCGGCACGCCATTTGATGCGATGCACAAGTATGCGCCCGCGCTCTGTCTTGTCACTCGAGTTATATTCAACATCGGGCCTTCGAATGACGTCACTACACACACATTGAAAGATTCCATGTTTAACTAATCACAGTTCAATAAAATTCAAGGAGAACTAGACATAGGCCTTAATTTAATATTCTTGGCATATACTTTGAAAATGAGCAGCCGTACATACTCTAGTTACGTTAATACTCAAAAACCACCAAACAATAAAAAGATTTTTCAGTAAAGTAATCAAAACTGCAATTAAAACGTTGCATTGTTTCACCATTTGCTACAGCAATAAAGACTTTATTTTTCCAGTCTTTACACCAACTTACAAAATAATAAGTTTTTCCCCAATATTACCTTGCATGCCATCGGAGACTGTTATGGGTTTGGAATGTTCTCTCCGCCACGTGATCTGTGGATGTGGGGATCCCGTCGCGGCACACGTCAGATTGATCGAAGCTCCTTCTCTCACTATCTGGTCCGGACTTGTCCCACGATCAAGGATATCTGGTGGGACTGTTGGGAAAACATCGATAGAAAAATTAGGATACTGAAGCTATCAGTTACAGCGAAAAAAATACTCGTATAAAAAGGATTTGGTTAAATAGAGTTTTGAAATGTTGGTTCCTCTACATCCCACTTGATAAAGACACCATTTTCTACTCCCACTTTGGGTTCGACGGAAGGGAGTGTCAGACTTTTACTGTTTAATTCCCACCCATGTTCGTTCCTTTACTCTCCACCCCTATGGGTAAAATTATAATCTATGAATCTTTTTTTTAATTCAGCTTTTAGACCCCAAGCGACTGGAATTATTACTATATAAATTTGGTTACTCTATTCTCTCTTAAGTACCTCACTGAAAATGAAGGCTAACAATCTCCATACTGTACACATCGTAAAGTATAAACAAAGTAGAATAAAATCCGACTCTTTTGAAGCAAAAAAATATATATGGTGTGTAGTGTGAATGAAGCTTAAAGCACAATATTATTTATGATTCACCAGTAACAGCCTGCATAGATATTAGATGCAATGCGGGCCAAAATATGCGGTTATGTTGGATATGGTATTTCAATTGTTTCAGAGAATACGTTACCCAACGTATTCACCGCAAATATATTTCACTGGGTCATATAATTACCTAAATATGACTGCCCCTTTTGAAATGTAAAATGAAATCATGCAATAATAACGTTTTTGGGTTTGAGAAAAATCTATTATACTAATATAGACCGACGATCTCAAAAAAATATAATACGTGATAAAGCGATGACGTACCTATTCTACTTCAATTTTTTTTGTCTTTCAAAATTATCACAATGGGTTTTAAAAGCGACGCAACTACTACTCACTAACTAATTTACGTTTCTTAACAGCCTCTTTTAGGCAATAAAATCATTTAGTTTTTGACTTTCCTGTTTCCTGAAAGCAGGTTTTCAAATGGTATGAGCTCACATTCCTTTTAAAACTTAAGTAAACAAAGGCGCTCTCTTTTAAAAGATTTTATGTCTGACATTGTTATTACTATTAAAATACATTATTTTTACTTCATAAGTTTTAACTTTAGAAACTTATGTAAAAGGAAGCTTGCGTAACAATGTTAGACTTATAAAAGGAATGAAAAACTAAGAATTCTAGTACAGGAAGGAACAGAATACGCTTTAGACAAATTACAAAAAAACCCCACACAGTAAAATTCGAAGATTACTGTTGGGCTATAACGCAACAAAATGACTTGATACATTAAGTATAGTTAAAATATTCTAAAAACTAGTTCCTTCATGCCACTTAAAAATATGTGTTACTTTTTAAATTCATTTCCTTTTGATGCTGACTGTACGTTAGAATTAATTTAAGAGCGTACGAGTATTTTAGATCTCTTTGTACCGGTGTTTGAGTGAATGTAAAGTTCTTGAAAGTATAAAAGAGAAATATGGTACGCATAGCAGCTTATGATTGTTAGTGTACGTATGCCTTTGTTAGTCACGATGTTCTAGTGGCTCTATAACTGTCAACTTTATATTAAAACTAGCTGTTGCCCGTGGCGTTTCCCCGATTGATATCGGTTGTAACTTCGATGTCATTAACAAAATCGTATAAGAGTAGGTTTTGTGCTAATCCATGATCAGCTATCGTTCTAGACTTTTAAATATACGCACATACAAACAACTTACATACTTTCGCATTTATAATGTTGTAAAAATAACTCATTTTCAAGTTTACTTAAAAGTAAAATTATTTAAAAATCTATAAAAAGTTACTTAAATTATTAAAAATATTCAGAGCGCCAAAACCACGTTAGGGTTTACAATAAAAAATAAATAACAAACTGCGGAGGTATGTGAATGAAATTCCTATTCGACAAGCGACGTGACTTGTCAGTTCAATACATTTGCATTGGAGCGATTCAATTACCGTCCGAGTCTACATGTCTTCAAGATATCTAAATTCCTTATCCTACGTAAAATAATGAAGAAAACTTTAAAGAATCCTTCTAATATTATAAACACGAAAGTTTGTATGTTTGGATGTTTGTTCCTCTTTCACGCAAAAACCACTGAACGGATTTAGACGTAACTTTTACACAGATATTTTATAACCAGGATTAACAAATACAATATAGTTTGCATACCGACTTTATGTTCCCGTGGGATCTTTTTCGCGAGCGGGTCCACGGGCAACAGCTAGTATTTATATACAAGCTTCTGGTCGACGCGTGACAACACACTCCACGGGGTAGAGTTACGAGTACATCTCTCTTTCATAACTGAAATAATATTACTAAGAGATACTAAGCCATTAAGTACTTACCAACAATATCTAAATATCCAAGCTGGCTCTTCATGGGGTCCGTGTTGATCTGACACATGTACCATCCTCTGTCAGTCTCCCGGAGCTCTCGAATGTGCAGGAACCAGGTCCTGTGGTCGCTGTGTGTGACTCCGACCCTTCGGCTTCGGGATATCACGTGCGTATGGATCGTCAAGATTGTCTGCGTGTCAACTCTCAACCACGCAACCTGTTAAAAATTGTTTATTACCATTTTAAAACGCCATTACGACCGCTAAAGGCTTTATTGTCTGGGACCGTTTGGTTCAGATTTGAGGCAACAAAATGTTTTGTAATTAAAAAGTTTTCGGTTATGAAATAAATGAAACTATATAAACTAATGAAATATGAAATATGTGAATGAAACTATGAAAAGATTAAATATAGCTACTATATCTATAATTTATTGTATCAATTGTAAATGGTTTCACAAACTGTACCAATTATGGAAAGATTTCATTTGTTTTGCCGAAAATGATATAATTTAATCAAAACCAAAATATGAAACATTCCTGTAATGAGGTTTGACAACCCACAGCTTTAGTTATTCAACTAATTGTAGTTATTGTTTGGCAAACCATTTATGTTATACAGTCAATTTAAAACAAATTTACTAATATAGCA
Source organism: Trichoplusia ni (assembly GCF_003590095.1). NCBI lineage: Eukaryota > Metazoa > Arthropoda > Insecta > Lepidoptera > Noctuidae > Trichoplusia > Trichoplusia ni. The sequence continues at coordinate 7,624,593 of NC_039491.1, forward strand.
CTTTAAATATGTTTATAATTTTACTAGTCTGTTATCGTCAATTATGCTAAATACTAAACCGAAGGTCGTGAGTGTAATTCTCATCAAATACAAAAAATTGTGAGAGCATTTGTGTTTTTCTAAATTTGGGTGTTATTAAAAAATATATATAAATACGAGTATATACATATATTTATCAATTATGATGTTATTTATAGAACAGACTATGCCTACTTTAGGTCATTTTTAACTGAGAAAAAAACGAAGTATTTTAACTTTTACGTTTCTCTGGTTGAAAAGATATATTTTACTTCTGCAGTCAATTTCATCTGAATCCATTCATCCATAACAATACAACTGAACACTTTCATGTATCTCTGAACATTCGAATGAATAGTGTTCGCAGAAATTCCAAACGCATGTCACGAGTATATTAAAATTCAATTTGTATAGCAGTTTCGTAAAATAATGGCTGGTAAAAAAGACTGGTTTAAAAAAAAACTATTGAAGTACTAACTGTTGTTTTCTTTGTCTTATAGTGTCTTTTGTATAAAATGAATTGGATTGCAAAATCTGTTTTAATTATCGACTGTCCTATCAATAAATAGATTTAAATTTTTAGACATTCCAACTTCATAGATGTTCATCTTAAAGCTCATTTTGAAATTCGACTATAATTAATATATTTTCTGTGGTTTATCAGCTTTCACTTGTTTCACCGTTTTGTTTCTTGTACTTTTATTATTTTTAATCAATTTCATTAATTTTATCGACATTATCATTATTTTATTAAAGGAAACTATACCTAATGCATGTGTTACGGTATTTTATATTCATCATCATTATCATCACACAAACACAGTGAGTTTGGCAAGGTGATTTCAACCACTCGGCCAACAGTACAGATTCTGCTGCAAACTTGTTAATATTTCTATTATAAATAAATGCGGACAACATCACATACATTGTTCTGAACCCAAAGTAAGTTGCTGAAGCACTTATGTTATGGAATTCAGATACAACGAAGGTGCCACAAACACCCAGACCCGGGACAAAGCAGAAATGTGAATTTTTGCATTGACCCGACCGGGGATCGAACCCGGGACCTCACTCGACCACGGAGGTCGTCGTTGTATTATGCATAAATAAACTAAAAAAAAAAAAACTATAAATACGGTGGCTCATTTTTATGTCCGCTGTCCGGCAGTACACATGTAGGTCACTGACCTGCATCAAGAAAAAGCTCACAAGCTTTATTATAAAACCTGAACAGGTTTCGATAGAAAATCAGTAAACTAAACTCTTACCTCCTCGTTTACTCATACAAAGTATCAAAAGAGAAACTTCCTAGAAGTTTCTACATTCTATTGAATTTTTTCGGAGTTGGCTTCGAAATGCAGATATGGGGTAGACTCGAAATCCGATACAAGTTGAAGTCATTACGACATTGAAGTTATTTCGTATTTTGTATATGTAACATAAATCTTGTTCCTGATTAGATCTTGTCACATGTGAAAATGTAACAGCTGTAGGTATTGTTTACGTTATTTTCTTACACTTTTCAATATTCGGTAGGTATATATTATTGTCAGTATTGTGAATTTCAAAGATTAAACAACATAACAGATATAAAGGTTAAAAAAAATATCCCCAGTTTTCAAATAACTAAAAAATATATACAATTCAAAAGGTTAAAAAGAAAATAATATCAACCTAGTCCGATTTACAGACGGCCTTGTCATAATCTGTAATCTTTACAGACATAGCTGTTTCATATTTAGAACTCGCTCTAATTTATTTAACAAATGCTAAGCTCGGCCTTTACGATTTAGCTTTAACGATACCGTAGTGTAAATCCATAGCAGTTTTATATTTTGTATGTACCTTTTATGATTTAGAAGGTAGAGTACGAATTTTTTTATTCTGAGTTCTCTTAGGTGCATTAAATAATATTAACACAATAATAAACGTTTATTTCAATTCCACAAAGTCTGATAAATTATCAAAAAAGACTAAAATATCTTCACAATACAATTGTATTGGTTTTTGTGGTTTTCTAGAAATTTTGAACGACAGCCATCAATTAATCCATATTTTACCTTTACAACAACTCAATAGAAAGCCGCTTCTGAAAAAATGTTATGAGCAAAAAATAAATAGGGCGCCCACCCTGTGAAGTCAAATAGTTGCAATTGTGTTGCAGCGATGTCGCTCTATGTCTTTTAAAGCGAATTCTCTGTTTTACAACCGCAAGGATTTTGTGATATACCCCTTTAATGTCGACCACACAAGCAAAAAGTTCTAAAACCTAAAAAGAGGTGTAATATTTACCTTATACGTAGAGAGGTTGTGTACTGTACAAGCGAGGATCGCTTCCCGGCCGAGCGCGGCGGTCACATTCGCTATTGGCGCACTGAAGCCAGGTTCATCTGCAACAATCAAATTATTTATTACTACACATCGTATAGCCAAGGCGCTTTAGTGTTCAACACTGCACCTGAACGAAATTGGACTTTCAAGATTTCTCAGCTAAAAACAATTTTATGATGAATTATTGCCATTACCGTGAGTAAGATTTGTAGATTTCTTATCTATGTATTTGTACGTTATCACCAACCTTCCGGTTAAGCATAAATAGAAAAGACTTATTTTTTTTACATTGTTAATGTATTAACAACCCATTTAGTATTAGCATCGTACAAAAACGCAATTAATATGACCGTAACAATCGTTGCTTGACCTTGATTTTTATCATTCTATTTGTTGTTATAGCAGTAGTAACAGAAATTGAACATTTGCGAATATTTCTACCGTCGGTCTATAGCAGACCGACATCGAGATACAGCTCAGTGACGAATGGATGGATCTACAGATGTACCGCGAACACTCAATAATGGGGTTCCATTTTTACTTCTTCTATGGAACCCTAAAAAAAGTGATTTGCTATATAGCATTAAGTGTGGTACAGTTGTAAAAAAACGTTAAATTTCTCGTAAAGTTTACGTAGCAATTTGATCAGATCAATAATTCAAAGAGCTTCAACCGTACACTTCAACAATATAATCATTTCTAGAGTAGCTGAATTTTTAAACGTCAAACTCCTATCTGTTTACTACGAACAAGTTTCATAACCCTTATTCAACAATTCTGTGTAAGTTACTAAGTAACACAGTGTGATATTATTGATGTTAAGGTCAAACACTTGGTTAATCCGATAAAGGGTGATGACCAATATCGACAGGCTGATTCATCAAAGCTTCACTTGCATCTTATTAGCATCGATCCATAAACTAAGCCTACACCATCCCGTAACACAACATTGAATGCCCTGTTGCCGGTTGCCATGGCAACCTACAGTATTAATGCCTGCAGTACATTTATAGAGGTTTGACACCTGACTTTTATCAAGACTAACGTAGCGAAGCTCTAACAAAATTCATGTCATTATTTCTTTTACGAGTTTTCACAAACTGGGGCAGTAAATCATGCATGCCGTGTCTTTTATTTCCGAGTAGCAAAATAGATTTATTTTTAATGTTAAAGGAGGGTAGAGATATGAATATTAGCAACACACCTCGTCTATAAATGTTGATGTTCCCACCTTTTGGGAATGCGTGTTCGCTTCGTTACCAACAACAGTAGCAGAAATTTAATTAAATTTAACCAATTCTGTTAAGAACATTTATTCAAAGGGGTCTTATTGATTTAACATGTTGTTGCCTAATTAAAATGTTACACCAACCTTTTTAAGGTTATGTTTCAACATTGTTTTAATTACGTGTTCTTTGTGTAAGAAAATGCTTTGGTAGTGAGACTTTCTTAAAATAAGCTAAATCCGGAGTAAACCAGCGTTGGTGCAGTTTAGCTTAGATACACTTGTATTTGTTAACAATACCTTGTTAAATTTTACACAGAGAAAGCATCGTATTCTAAAATCCTGTTAGAGAAGAACTCCACAGTGTAATATTTAGGATAAGCTACATATTTATGCGATTGAAATTACATTGATTTTCAATTCCGATAGTGGTTTATTAGCAGTTCAAAAGTCACTCCATGCCAAATACATAATATCAAATTAAATCCATCAATTTCAATTGTTATGACAAGTTAGTACTAACGTTAAGTTCATAATACGTTAAGTCCTACGAAATTAAAGCTTCAGTTACATATAAGCTATAGGATGCAAATGGGTGGTTAAAAATAATTCTTTCTTTAGTATTTGTCGTTAAGGTGGCAACAGAAACATGACGTCTGTGAAATATATTCCAACTTTCTAATTATCACGATTTATGACATTCAGCCTGGTGACGTGACGGAAAGAGTGACGGATAGACAGGGCTTCTACAGTTAAAGGATTCCAAGTACGGTACACTAACAACTAATAAAATAAACCAAAATGAAGCTCAGCTATATAAACAATATTATCATATGTAACGTTTACGTTAATATTACAGTAGTACTGTATGTTTTTACCTCAGTAGTCCCACAAGACTGCATAGGAAGCCACATTGCAGTTTCAAATTATTTGTAAGTAACGCTGTGCTTTTGCACCAAATTAGCAACTAGAGGTAAAGTGGCCGCCCTGTTTGTATAACCATCGTTTAGAATGCTTTTATTAAAATTGTTTTTATTAGACGTTGGAATGTGTTGTTTCTTATATATAAAGTAGATACATTTTTTTTTACTTGGATAAAAATGCCATGATGGTATGAAGTACATTACGTTCGTTGATTGGTTCACTAAAATGAATGTGGAAAACCTACCATGCTAGGTATGTTAAAATAATATTAATATTCTTAGCTGATTTTGAACAGGTACGGAAATAATAAAAAATAAAAATCATGAACTTTCTAACTTTTAAATTGATTGCTACTTTATATCGAATTTAATTGACAAATAACTTAAATATTCAACTTTTATAAACCTTACACCTGAACGCCTTTACAAAAAGGTATTTGTAATAAGTTGGCATAAAACCCATCTTAAATACCGAAATTTGTAACGTCTTTCATCACAATAAAACCGATTATTTTAATTGTATTCTGATCTACGTCAAAACAGACATTTAGCGTTTCCTTTTCGTTTACTATTGAAGTTCCAACGAGTCTGTTATTGTCAGAGTTTAAGCTAATAGAGAATAATAAACTAAAGCTAATATTTAAATTGTTACTTAGTTAAAGTAAACCTATCGACTCGGTACCAATTTTGGTAAAACAAATTATAATATTAATTTCGTCAAGTTTATTTTATATGTTTGTAGGCCATTATATACTAACTAATATCATAGTCCTACTCGCACTTAATTATATTTATCTAACCATCCCTATCCAGTACTGTTTTCATCAATTGGTACTTGAGAATGATTGATAACAGCATGACACGATGAGTTTTGTTTATGAATACTAAAAAGTAAAATTACGAGATTCTTCAAAAAGAAACAAATGAATACAAGACATCTGAATCATTGATCATTGAAAGCAATTCAATATTGAATCTCAACAGTTTTAAATATTCATCAAATAGCGAAGGAACAGCCAAATAGTATCGAGAAAGAGGAATCCTTTTTATTTACTCTGTCAAGCTATAATTCTATTTAGAATTCATGAAATTATCCTTTGTCAGAAACTTGGACAATACTTGAAAAGGCTCCAACATTATCTAATAAATACTAAGCCTTATTTGTTCCTTATAATCTCACCCTTTTACGTGATTCGTCTCAGTACCATTTAGTATAAACTAAAACTATTATCACATGTAATTAGATATAGCGCTTAATTTAAGAAGGTTACTGTGTAACATGAATCTGAGCGTTAATGCCAAAATACCCTTTAATAAACTGTGTTGTTTTTATTAAATTAGTTCCGTAACACGCGACACGAAACTGAAATATACTAACTTACTAACAGAATCAGGTCAAAACTGACATATACGAACGATTATAATAATATTATGGAGAGTTTTGTTTATTTTTCGATTTGATAGTGTTTTGTTTCACATGAGCTAGTTTGATTTATTAGGTCTTTAATTTGTGTTACTGGTTGTTATGCGTATCTAGTGAATAATGTCGACTTTGGACAATGTTGTAGTCGCTACAACTACGAAAGTATGTACAAATATTGATTTTTTCCTTTCCTTATTCTGAAGTTCTGACTCATAACTGATTCCTTAATCATTATAAACACTCTATATGTAAGATGTTAGTGACTAAATTTCCCAGAAGTCAGAGCTAAAATATGTATGTAAATTCAAATGTGTACTAAAAGATTTAACAGTAATGACTGGGACAGTACTCCCCAAATAAACATGAAACCACTAAGACGTAGCCAAAGCGGCAATTCACCTAGATTTTCTCTCGGAGTAAACCTAGATCCCAAATCATTTACGCTAAAATAACCAGAATGAATTGAAACATGTAACAAGAAACTTAGGGATAAATACGACTTCATTACGGATGGAGTTTGAGAATGATAATTAATTAATTGAAGTATTTCTATTATTTCCAAATGACGTGTGTGTTTTGGTAAAATGTAAATTTCGACAGTATCGCTCAAATCGCTTTTCATGACCGTTCATAATCGGTCACTTTTGATTCCACATATAGTCGCCGGGCCCTTCAATTTACTGCATCAGCTCGTTATTTCAGACTAACAATTAAAAAAAACGACACCCGCATTTCAGTTTCACAAACTTTCAAGTCACATGCACGAAGACACCCAGACTCAGGACAAAAATTAATGGATCACACAAATGCTTGTCCTACGCGGGGATGGAACCCGCGACACATCGCCCACAGTGGATGTTTGGCATGGCGACCTCAACCTCTCTGCTATCCGTGCAGTATATTATCACTAATAAAAATGAGCCTGATAGTTCTTTTCTTGCAATGTTCCTTGCTTTTCCATGTTTCTCAAATTAGATCGCCAGAGTGAGTTTATAAAAGATAGAAAGAGGAAAAGTATTTTATTCCATGTTCGGAGAAAACAAAATCATACCATTAATATAATTTGAATCTCTGTTGCTATTTTTATACTCATTATGGTATTTGTAAGATACTCGTAAACGATTGTCATTAAAACAATCATCAATCAAAAACTGGGATTTCCTTTCAAAAACTGGGATTTATTTAAGAAATAGCTGTCAGTGGTTTTGAAACAGATGGCAAATGTAAATAAGATTTGAAGCATCTACTACCATCGTTCTGTCGTTTTCTGTTGCTCCACATATTTACTAACTAGCTGTTGCCTGCAAGCCCGCCTGCTACAAATAGAAAATGATTCCAGGGGAACATAAATTTGGGATAATATGTTAATCTTGGTTATAAACTATCTATGTACAAAGTTTCATTTAAATCCGTTCAATGGTTTTTGCGAGAAAGAGAAACACACATCCATACATACGAACTTTCGCGTCTTATTAGTGGGATAATTGTAATTTTTAATTGTTTTTTCTTTGGATAACTTCATGAGAATAGTCCCGGTCATTTGTGTTGGATAGCCCATTTATTGAGCGTAGCTGAGAACTAAGAAGTAAAATATATACCTATTTATTTATATTTTGAAATCTTAACATGACTTTAGCTTGGAAAATTTAGGGGCTTGGAAAGTTACGGTATTACGTCTTAAAAATATATAGAATGTATACAAAAAGGAAAGTGTAACATATTTCTGTAGCGAACAGATATAATTTGAATATTAATAGGCAAGTTTTTATCCCAAGTCCACAAGAATGGAAGTTATGCGCAAGTCTACTGGACATATTACATAATTTTTCTTTTTTAAATGAAAGGCTAGTCCATGAAAGGCATTATATTCTTTGAAGAAACTAATGTATTTACAACAGGATTTTTACATTTTTCCAGAATATTATTTATTTTTAAATCGAGACCGAAAAATTGACCTTCAACAAAATTTCTCAGATTTTATATTCTCCAACGGGAAATTGCGTAGGTGTTCAATAAAACTCTTTTTTGCATATTCTCTTCGTTCGAAAACTAGTGGTGTCGAATTCTCGCAAAAATAAACGTCGAGCCATTCAATTTTCGCAATCCATGTTAAAACAAAACAATGCCAGTATCTGAATCCGCGGGCGTGTTTTCAATATTTCGTGTCGCTGTTTCATAATTGCTATCCAATAAAGGAAAGAAAATAATAAATAAGTAACTATAGCTTTTTTATGCATACCTGAAAATAAAATAGTTTTTCTAAATAGAAAAATCTATACTATTTATAAGACACTACTTTTCGTTACCTAAAATGAAGCCCTAATCGAAATAAAATTTAGTTTCTAATTCCAGTGCAAGACTTGAAATAAAGACGTTATTGAAGTTGAATTTATTGATATCGCTTCATTCATTTGAAGAAAAACTGAAACAAACGGACAAGGAAAAGAATATGAAACATGAGTAAATCATGCAACGGTTTTTATCGGGACGCATATTTATTGGGATCGTCCGACTAGTTTCGGACCCAACCGGAGTTCTTTCATCATGAGCTGATGCGAGTAGAGGTCGACCAGTGTGAGTGAACCATAAACGAATAATAATTATAATGAAACCGCTTCACAAAAGTTATTATTTTAATGTTAATTAAAAAAAGTTATTTTCAGGCGTGCATTGATTATTTTTCAGTAATCTCAATTTACCGGAGACCCACTCGTAAGTGTGAGAAACAACAACAAAATAATTTCAAGTGAATCGAAACGAAAAGAAACATCTGAAAGTCGATATTACACTCAATACCTTGTTTTACAATATCCCAATGCTATATTAAACCATCGAATAAAAATAAAACCAGAACCTGCATATTCACCTCTTTGGTACACTGTACCCTAGTAAAAAGAACTAGCAAGTTCGTTGGATCCTGAACCACTACACACAAGTTTATTTACGTTTTGCTACGAGAAACTCATTTGTGGCTTGCCTCTTTATTTGCAGTTAGATAAAAATTCTACGTTATAAGCAATACCTGCACTAGTTTTAAAGTAGATTGCTAAATCTTTGAATGGGAGACGTTGCACTATATCCGAACGAAAATATAAATACTATGGTATTTCAGGTAAATACGTTAGAAACACAACTGGTCGAGTTACACAACTGTAAGTCAAACTTTCAATACAGAAGCTAAAACAGAACTAAACTGAAAAAAAAATTGTTCTGGCGATTGTTTTAACTATCAAAAAATAACATCATTTGTGAATATTTCAACTTGAACAGTTCGGTTTATGAGACACAGTCCGCCACCAGACGGACGTATATAGGGACAGACGCTACCTCCAAAAAAGTCCCTATAACACGAGATTAGTTTACTATAAGATACAGAATAGTATAATTCATTTAATGTACTTTGATTTATCAACCCGCATACAGCTACGACCAATGTTGATTGTGATCAGCGACTAGGCTTGTGGAAACACATAGCAATCACACACGAGTACATGTAGTAGGTTGTATTTTGTCATTTTCACAATAATTTACTGTTGAGTACACGAAACACAAATTTTAAAAAGACTCGCTGCTTCTCTTTGATTTACTTTCCTGAATGTTTTTTAAAATACCTCCTTTTAACGAAATTAAAAACAATTTTTTATCGAAATCGGTCCACCCCTTTGGGGGTGAAGCGGTTACAAACATACACACACCCACATATAAACACACTCACAATATTTCACATTTATAATATATATAATATACTAGATACGATTTATCAATTCACTAAATACGATTATATCGTATGAAAGTAAATTAATTTGCGTCATACGTTTAGAAATACACTTCAGTATTATAGCCAATCAAAATAAATAAACACGGTCTAAACTTTCCAACCCAAACACAATACATCGGAATACCGGACTAGATAAGTGAATACAATAGGAACTCGAAACACTAAAATTCACACCCACTAAATACCTAAACTATCGACGTAATGGGAACTTGTGCCATAAATATAATAGCTATATAAATCCATGACAGCACAATTTGATTTAATGTTTTCTAAATGGCGTTATAGTGGTTGATATTGTTAAAACTAGGCTTGTTAAACTTCCGACGTTGTCACTGACAAATTACGAACGCGCCCTGGCGAACTCCCGGCCCCACTAATTGACTGCACGTCAAATTTTACCGCGATAATCCAAATACAAGCGAAGAATGATTTGGTTTAGAACCTGCCTTTTAAATGGAGTTTAGAAGCCGGCTATGTAACTTAGTAACCAGTCACAAGACTATAACATCAACAACGGTTTCATATGGACAAGGATATACAACGTATGACAAAACTTTAAACATAACCATATATATAATTTATGAGAATAGTAACGTGTTTACATACAACATAACATGGTACTGAATTCATTCAGAACTGTTTATTATCACATATATACCCAAGTAGCCATTAGCTAAACAGATAATTGATTCTTTTTATTTAAAAAAATGGCTCCCAATTTTGTAAGTTTATTCCTCTAAGCAAGGGGAGTTCTACAAACATTTTATACAAGATACCAGCAAAAAAAAACACCCAGACTAATTACAAGCATTTTTTGATTACATAATAATAGCTTGTCGGGATTACGCGGGTATCGAACGCGCTACACTTCGGTCGATTTGGTGTTGAATCTATTTACTTAAGTATGAGACCAGTCCAAAGGTTTCTACATAATTGTTTAACTTTCATATTTTGTATAACGTAGACCAGTATAAAATCATTGCCAACCAACAATTTATACATAGCAACGGTAAAGGTGACCTCGGCTTTATTTTTTACCTAGTCTGTGGTAATAAAAACATTCGCAAATACAGCCTTTTCCAAGTGGGGATTATCTGTACCTCGACCAAAAGGTTATGTTAGACTCGTACCTATTAAAGCATAGAACGCACCGGTGCCCCTTCTAAAAACGCTAAATATAACTGAAAAGTTTTAGAAAAAATAGCTTTATTTATTTTTTTCTGTTCGTCTGTCAGTCTCATATAATGTTAAGCCTTTACTAACCAGTATGACAACAACAATTACTGTTATATTATTTCTCGCAGTTTTATATTTTCAGATAAAAAACTCTGGAGGTTTACCGCCCTGTGCTTAAGTAATATTGTTACGTGTGCTGAAGAGAGATGGCACTAATCGCCATGTATAGCGCTTTCACGCTTACACAACCATAATATAGTGGTGTATCCAATAATGGACTCAACTGGGAGAAATTTAAAGCTTTTTTTCATTTTTCTTATTCCACATTACATTACCAAAATTAGCAACTAGCACATATTATTTAGTTTTAGTTATAGTTGAATGTTCTAAAATTAATTTCCTATGCATTCTTTTCGTCATGCAAATAACCCATTTTGCTGTCGTACGTAACATATTTAACAAAGAATAAGAAACCGCTAGATTAAATGCAAAGCAGGGCTGCGTATATTATTAGCATAGTGCCCACTTGTTACCTACAGCTATGATACAAACATGACCTAAAGTTGCTCGGGCGACGGGTAAGCAAAACCTTGGCTTTACTCCAAGGTAGCCACATCCGTTTCTATAGCTAATTAGCTTAAACGTTCTAATAAACAATATTGTTTAATTGTTGCTTGATAACATTCATCAACCCCGATGGTTATTTTTAGATTCTTACGTCAGAACATGCTAAAGCAGATCTTCTGTTTTTTAGATATAGATTCTTGAAACCAACTGGCAATGCCAACATTTGTTATTTTCTATTGTTTTATTTATTAGTTCCACCACGTAAGCTGTTAATTAGTTGCATCAAGTGACGCGCTAAGGCACTTCCGAGATACTGGAATCATTTGTTTTCTGTAATTTAATTTTGTATTTCTGTTTATTAAATACAATATTAATCTTAACCACAAATATAAGATTAAGATGATCCTATCGAAGATAAATCTCGATTAGATCTTGATTGCGAGCAATTTGGGAGGCCTATGTCCAGCAGTCGATTAATATCTGCTGATTATGATGATGATGATGAAGCACAAATCTTCAGCGTAAGCTTCATGTTGAACCACAAATCTTTAGAGTAAGCTACATAACCATGTGTTGAAATGAAACTACTTTTACGGATTTTTTCGCGGTTTAATTTTAGATTTTAGTTCCCGACGTTTCGAAACCTTTGCAGGTATCATGGTCACGGGCAGACTGAGATGGCGTTCGTCTTGACAGAATATGTTGCTCGTTCTACCTTCAATCCGTAAAAGTAGTTTCATTTCAATGTCTAACATTCGCGTAAACCTAAGAAACCACTATATAACCATGTGTGTCAACATGAATAAGAGGACTGATATAACGATAAGCCAGATACAATGTGTAGCTGAACTATTAATCTCTGACTAAACTGCTTCGAAAGTTCTGCGCTAACTATAACATAATTTTCTCCATCTGTAAATTAAGTGCACCTGTTTTCACAAACCTGTCGTCGAGAAATATGTGACAATAATGTATTTAACTTAGTGTAGGACGTCCTCAGGCGGAGTGATGATCTGCGCATGATGGCTGACAGGAGCTGGATGCAAACAGCCGAAGATAGATCTCGATGGCTTGCAATTATTGAGGCCTATGTCCAGTAGTGGTTGAAAATGGTCTGATGATGATGATGATGATGGTGATGATGATGATGATGATGATGATGTATGTATTTAAGTATACAAGATCAACCATCCAACATGGTATATATTTTTTGAGTTATCATTATATTTTTATATAAATATGAGTTTTATGACAATATAGTTATCGACACAAAAATCGTTTTTAAAACGATTTTTGTTATTAAAACGATTTTTGTGTCGATATTTTAATAGACAGACTGTTTTAAAGGAAATTCTTTTTTAGGGATAACTAAGAAATAACCTAATAAAGATAATCTGTGTGGGTTTCTTTATTTTAAGAATATTTCTTACAACCAAAAAGCCGGAAAGTTAAAAATAAATATAGTAAGCTACGAAAATACGAGAACCGAAACAAGAACTTTTCAAGTCCAAGAAACATGGGCCGCTAAGAGGAATCGATATTTATTTTTATACTGATTTTTTTTTTATCACAAATACAACTACAAAGTCTTTGTTCGTCATCGCCTACCACTATCTCATATAGTAAAAATATTGCAATTGTTGAAGAGAGACACCACTGTACACTGGAAATCGCGCTATCACCCTTCCTCACTTTCAAATGTCTTTAGAAGTAAGTGGTACACCCTCTTACCTAAACATACTTAAAAGTCATTTCTGAATGAACATAAGGAAGCTAATAATGTTTTAAGCTCGAAATCCTTAAAGTTAACGTTAAGATATTGATTGGAAAGACCCCGTAATGATACGGGGAAGAAAAGCAATGTTGATAGATATGTTTTTGGTAAAAGCGAAGTTATATTTTTTAAATATGCTTGGTATTTATTATTGGTACTTGTTTGTTACGCTATTAAAGAGACAACGAAAATAAAACTTGTAAGGTAAAAAGTAATATTATATGAAAAGACCATGTTAAAAAAAAACTAAAAGTCCTACCGGTCCTATGCAGGGTTTGCACAAAGTTGCCGGTTCGATCCCAACACTGCCTGCATTCAGTGTTATCACCAGTGTGACTTTTTAAAAACAATAGGTACTTCATTTATTCTTGCAAGACATCATTGATAGACACCCGACGGAAACCTGGATTCCAAATATTGGATTCTATCTCCAATCCGCAATGAGCTAGTGTGGTTATCAATACTCAAACCTTTGCAATGTGGAAAGAGGTCTGTGCCCAGCAATGGGAAATTTAGAGGCAGTTATAATACAAAGGTAAATTGAACTCTGTAGGACATGGTTTGTTTGCGTTGCCACGCGTTCGTGTAGGCGGTGCCGTTGGCTAAACAAAATTTGCATTTCGTAACATCTAACTTTGATTATTTTCCTTGTACTAACTATTGTAACTGGCGACTTATGAAACAGAAATTGGAAGAAGAAAAATACTCGTAGTTGGGTGGCCTTGCCTGTTACCTTTATACATACCTTAAGATTTAATAGATTTTTGTAAGCTAAAAATGTAAATTTATCATACTTCTGCATTATTCCATTATTCTTTAATGCAGTGTACAAAAATCTCTTTCAAAAGTGCAACTAAAACCATAATTTTTGGTAGTATATTGTACAAATAAATTTGACCTACTTACAGCTAAACAGTCCAATTAATTCGCGTCATTAGTATTCAATACATTTTGTGTTATATTAGGCGTGTAATGTGCCTAATTTATTGTCAATATTACATCGAATTCCCTGAATCGATTCCGATTTTCGTAAAAAAAAAAAACAATAAAACATCGGCAAATTATGCACTTTCTCCAACTACGCAGAGAGTGGGGCAAAGTTTTCCGTAACTCATGAATAAAATTCATTATAATGAAAAAATACGAGTTATTTATTGCTTTTCAAAGTATTCTCCATTAAGTTTCAAACACTTTTTCATTCGCTTTCACTTCTATAAATCCTTTTTACAGTACTTTACGGACCTTTGACATTTCATTGTCAGTAAAAGGAAATATTTTATGAAGACTTTCTTTCCTTCGTATAAATATTAATGTCTCTTATATCGCGGATGCATTTTTCTGGAAGAAACTTTACTAATGGGAAAACCCAAACAACATTATCACATTAAATCACAACAAACAGATAGATATTAAAGAACGTGGTAAATAGTTTAGAAGCAATTAAATCAATGCTACGACTTCAATTTCTCCTCTATGAAGTATAATAATTTCATCAATTAACAACACAGACTTTTTTTAATTAACTCCCAAGTTCGTGATTGGCTAGTGCAGAACTGTAAAACTTCCATTGACCTAGTTTATTCTGTATCTCAGTGTTTCCAGTGCCGAGTATGAAATGATAAATTGATATTAAATTGTTAGTTATAAAGAATGGGCAACACCTGATCCCTAGAGTGTCGTTGTAGTAACAAAGAGGTCGTATCAATACAATCGAATTGTTGTGAGATGATCAAAACAAAAGGCGATCAGCGATTACGTTATTTCTTCGTATTATTATCTACTGTTAACTAGGAGCCTTATCTCGAAGTCACAAAAAAGTCAGTAGCAGATGGTGAGACAGTGCAATACTTGTGTTACAGTGGCGTCTCTGTTTTTTTTTAGACTGCAGTCATTTAGTTCCGCTGGTGTCTTTTGTGCTTTTACAACTTTGTGTATTTGCCTCGCGTACCTAATAATAAACATGATATTAGAAAAGAAACGCTTCCATTCAGTGATACCAATAGTCCAAACAAATTTTGTCCTCACAATTTGCAGTAGTTTCGTAGTCACCTTAGGCCGTCCATGTCTGTCTTTCTACAGAGCAGGAATGAATGGGAATTGGAATCCACATCTAATTTAAGATGAAACTTTTTGACACGGTCTTGGCACGTTAGAACTAAGTCCCCGTGTACGCCTGTACAAAATACCAGGTCTTTTCCCATGAAATTAGTCCGTAAATGAAAAGAGATACAAAATATTTATAGTCTCATAAGCAATAACCCTATCCACGAATACGGTCATATGAAAGCTTATTACGAGTACACCATTCAATTATATGTTGGAAAGAAATGTTCGCTATGAACATAAACAAGAAACTTTCCTTTCAGGAAAAAGCAAGTATTATGCGTGAGTTTTAGAGTGCAATGATTATGAATATCAAGACATTTCCCCGGCAGGGGTCGAACCCGCCTCCTATGTGCTTGAGCAGTGGTTCTAAAAAGACTTGTTTTCTCTTGTCGGTAAGTGAAAGAGTGTTCATTTATAATGTTAGAAATATGAATCCTCCTATCCTACCAAATGAATGCTTACAAACCCGAAAGTTTGTATGTATGGATGTTTGTTCCTCTTTCACGAAAAAACTACTGAACCTTTTGCAAAAGATAGTTAGGCTTAAAACACACGGTTACTAGAAAAGAAAGAGCAACATCACGTTATATTGTCACTGATTATAATTATTTGTATAATATATTAGGTGCACTGTTTTAAGGGTTCCACAACGAAGGGTAAAAGTGGAACTTTATTTATAAGGCCTTACTGTTCGTCCGTCCATCGGACACCTAGTTGTAATTGTTGAAAAATTTCAAAATTTTCGGAGATTGTGTATTTCTGTTGTAATTAAAATAAAAATCAATTTTCAGCAACTTTTAGTACAGTTATAAATTGGATGTTTTGTATTTCTTTTGAATTGTTTTGTTTTAGCCTATTTGTAAGGAACCAATCGCTTTATTTTTTTGTTTTTATTTAATTATGGCACTGCCATGCTAACATTTCAAATGCGAATAAGCATTTGTTTGTAACGCTGCAATTAAACCGTTAAAATAATATTTCGCCAGTGGAAAGTTTAATAATCTGAAAACGACATCGGATACATTATTTATTTATTTATTTATTTAATAGTTCATGTACATAGGCACCGCTTATTTCAACAGAAATTTCTTCCAGCAGGCCCGTTATTATTATGTTATTCACATATATTTATGGTATATGATTCGTTATTAAATTACATAATTCGTTATATTATAATTCAAGAGTGTATGCCATTTAACTTCTAAACAGCTGGATTTTTTTTTGTCTGGCTTTGGTTCGCTCCCTGGACGGTTAAAATTTGATTAGTAGCTAGGGTACCTGTTTAAAAACGAGCAGTAAGCGAGTGATCTGATAACGATTCATCTTATCTATACTTCTATAATTATACTAATACAAAGCTGAAGAGTTTATTTGTTTGTTTAAACGCGCTCATCTCAGGAACTACTGGTTCAAATTGAAAAATTATTTGTGTTGAATAGACCATTCATCGAAGAAGGTTTTAAGCCATGAACCATCACGCTGCGACTAATAGGAGCGAAGATACAATGGAAAATGTGGAAAAAGCAGGGCAGATATAATTCATAACTTATATCTCCTAACCACGCGGACGAAGTCGCGGGAAACAGCTAGTATGTATATATTTTTTTTTTTTATTAGCTAGAACTATTTCTAATGGCTAAACAACGTTTGCGGGGTTAGTTAGTAAATAAATAAAAATAGGGTTTCAACTAATGGTTCACAAAACTGTTGATAAACATTTTTCTGTGTAATCGACAATCAATGTTGTGTCAAGTGGGTATATTTACTACAGCAATACTACCTACATTACGTCATTTGATCACTGGATAAACAAAAAACGACTGATAGTATCTACATTTATTTCATTTTAATTGATGGGTATATAGCGGTGCTGGTGAAGTGGATGGTGGCTCTGACTGCTTTACCGCAGGTCGTGGGTTGGATTCCAACCCAGGACAAATGTGTGTGAATGTGTAATAATATATTTAGAAATATATATATGTTAATCAGTTCTATAGTAGTCATAATACAAGCTTTGCTTACTTTGAGACTAAAAGGAGTTGTGTGAACGTTGTGGAGAATTATTATTAGTATAACAGATAAAGAGAAAAACCTTTTTGTCCTCCTAAATTCGAAATTCACGAACTTTTGTTCGATTTGCTTTTGACTTAATGAATGAATACACTGCTTGTTAAGTTCAATGACATTCAGGATTCTGGTGTACTGTGCAAGCAATGTATAGTGTATAGTCAAGACGATTAGACAATCAGTCTAACGAGCTGACTGCGCTCTACACATCTAGTTAGATCTAGCCCATCGAGATCTTAATGAATAACATTTGTTAATAGAGTGATTAAAAATCACTGGACAACAGAAAGTTGTTCGAATGACAATTAACGATTGTGTGCTGATGTTGTAAAAATATTTTTGTGGAAAAATGTTATTGCCCCAATATTATTTGATTAAAATAGGGCTTTTTAGAGGTTTCACACATAAATGGATATACGAACTAAGGCTCAAATATCTGACCCTTTGTCCATCCGTGATCAGGCTGTACCTTATGGTTCATAAACCATAATAGCAAAATAGTTGTCATTTTCACAGATAATGTATTGTGACGTGTATAACTCGCTATAACAACTTACATAATCTATAACAAAAATAAAAAAGTGGTAATCAACAATTATTGATACAATCAAAAACTAATGGACGTCCATTTTTTTTGTAAATCATATTATTCAGCAGGAACTGTGAGTACCGCGAGTCCGACTCGTACTTAACCACTTTTTACAATTGATGGTGATCATGACTGTCCATTTTGTATTATTGACCCGATGGATCCTCTGTTTTTGTTTTCAAATAGATTACTATTAATTATTAATGTGTCCTTGACTTGATAAAAACTTTATTATATTTATCGATACATCTAAAATTTATAACATAGTTCGTAAATTATATTGAACAGCGAAAATTAATTAAAAATGTTTGTAGTTGAAAAAATGTTATTGGCATAATGTTAAAAATTTAATTGTCAATTAATTAACGAAACTAATCATTTGACTGATTATTTCAATTCTTAAACAGTTAGGAAAAATGTTACAAGGTGTCTAGTATAAAAGCAATACGTGTCAGCTGATTTGTAAACATCTAGTAACAACAAACATGTAAATACGAATTTAAACAAACAAAAAATTTTTATTTAAGTATTATTACAGTGTGACATTCGTTATATGAGTTCTAATGGTATGATGTAGTATGCTCTGTCTTCAACTTTTCCATAGGATACTGGCTCATAAATAATATGATTAAAAAGAAAAAAGAAATTTTTGAAAAGCATAATTTCAATAAATTAAGACATGGGCGTATTTATTTGTTGCTATGAAAAATATTTACAATTAAGAGCTTTTGAAAAACGATGCTACTTTATTCAGGTAATAGAAATATTTCTGATAAGGTAACGTAAATTAATAAAAAAATAACTGTAAAGGTTTTGTCTCAAAAAATGTAAGTAAATCATAGTATGAATAATAAAGTACTCTATAGGTCATTTCTTTCAAGACTTTTTTCACGACTTCTATGTCGACAGTATCATTATAACAAAACTTATACTATTAAGGGCCCTACAAGTAAAACTGATTCTTTATCGTGTAATTACAATTATTATAAATAAATCATACTTACGAGTTGTTGCGTCTGTTGATACTGCGAACAGCCAATCCAATAAGAACAGCGCCAATAACAGTTTTCCACTTTTCCATAAACACAGTCTATATAATAATAGCATTATTACAATGCGATTTTGAAAAGTTCTGTGAAGTCCCACGTCGGGCGCCAAGAAAAGTTATTCCAATCAAGATTCAATTATCAGTCGACACGTCACGTATCAAGTTTAAATACAGTTTTTTCATAGAACCGGATTATTTTTTCGGAAATAAAAATCACAACAAACTGCCTATACCGTAAAACATACGGAAAGAAATCCCTCAGATTGCATAGGACACACGCAAAAAAGTGATTAAGGGGGCGGTCAACTCGGAGAGCGTGTAATAGTTTCCCGAAATCCCGTGAAAAGTTTGTTACGAGAGATTCGGAGCGCGGCTGGCATGCGACCGCCGCCGCTGGAGTCTCAAAGATAACTGTTGCAACCGCGTCGTACTGGTGCTCGCGGAACGCGACACCTCCTCCTTATCGCCATCTCTTTCCCACAAATAGGTACGCGCACAATTCATAAAACAGCTTTGGCTTTAACCTTCTGATACTGACATTTGCTTTCATAATACAGTCAAAGTGCGGAGTTTATTGGTTAACTCGCTCGCGTATTGTATACCAATCCGAGTAAATCAACTGTCAATCACAAATGTAGCGTTGTTATTTGGATGAAAATTCGTCGCTTTAGTAAAAAAATCAAATGGGAACGAAACAGAACTCGACTAAAAAGTTATGTTTTACTGAATTAATTTATAGCTTTGCCTCATTATTACGAATATCGAGGATGTAGTTTTAGTTTCAAATTAGAAGATTATATTATTCATAGCAAACCTACAGTGATGTTTCCACTAACTAGAAGTCAGTGGGCGAAAGGTCTTGCGAGCCAGGTGCTGACGGGAAAGTTCCAATCCTAACGCTTAAGGATTTGTTACGCAGTCGTGAACAAGTTATGGCGTTGTGACATGTTTCCACAAAACTTAAAATTTCGTTTGACTGGAAAACATATCTGCTTATACATAATTGTTTCTATTGTATCCATAAAGATGCTCTTGCAAATATATTATTCATTTATAAGGTTCCATATCCAAAGCATAAATTACTGAGGTTCCGCTGTCAGTCCGCCACCTGGCTAACTTACGAACCGTTAAACTATCGTAACAGTTAGAATTTAACAGATATACCTACTTGTCGCTATTATATATATAAGCCACAGCTGTTACTTAAAACTTGTTACGGTCATAAATTTGCTGATGAGTGACAAATAAGTATAAGATTTTTTTTCTTGAGCCTATTTTTAGAAAACCCTCAGTGTGGGTCATATTTATCCGGTCATAAAATTGGACTACATCTATATCGGAACAGTTTAAACAATAACATTCAATGGTCACCACTTTTAAGATTTCCAAAGGTTTCGTGTGGTGTTGCCCGTGGTTAGTAATTCGATAACATCCATCGACGAATAATATTTCATTAGACTTGAACCGCGACCACATCGGGAAACCATTCAAATGCTTGAGTTCGAACATTGATTTTTTAATAATAATTTACCACCCACACTTATGAACTTTAGTGGTTACAAGTACTGCTACATGTAGTAACTCGTACGTATTTATTATACTTTAAGTACTTTTGTGTATGATTAGAATATTAGCAAGTTAAGAGTGTGTGTTGAGTAGGTACAGATTGTAAAAGTGAAAAATGACAGAACTTTCCAAAAAATGATTTTATGTTTTGTCCAAGTTGTCTGTAGAGGAAAGGTTTGGCGACGACGTTGACGAAGGATGCAGACCTCAACTCACGTTTTGGAGCGAGATCTTCATTTGTTCTTTTGCTGTTTAAAGTATCGCGCTGTTGCTTGTCATGAGCATTTACACCAGCATTTGGTCAATACTGATTGTAAATCCGCTTTACGACCCTGGCAAAAATACGCATATAGAATTACATGTAGAATATGTTGAAGTCGAGAAATCTGTAATACAAATAACGATAATATAAAATCAGGACCACATAAGATCATATCGCGACGTCTTAGTAGATATTTGTTATGTTTAAGGATATAATGTGAACGAACGGAGCATGTATAATACTTAAGCAATCTGATAGTGCCTCGTGTAGGTTTCACATTTCACAATAATCAGTAAGCCGTTTCTCTGTTGAATATTAAAGCTGAGACTTACCACTGTCGTACGAAAGGCGACGTTATTTTTCTTATTTTCAAGGAAAAAAAACTCATTCGTTGTATGTAGAAATGGATTCTAAAAACGTGCCTATTATTTATTTTGTTTCCTAGTAAATAATGTCCGACGAGGCGGCGCCACAGAATTGAGTTCTGCGAACGGCGGGCATTTCCTTGCAGTTCCCCTTGCTCAGTACTCAGTGGCCTTAGGAAACTCATTAATATTTACCATATACGTCATGCTGGCTCAATACCGACAATATCAATACATATGGTGCCTCTTGCTTATTTATATCTTGGCCTTATAAGACTATGAAAAAAAAATGTTGGCTCTAGCTTTTTTGAAAAGTAGAGCGAACTAACCATCTTGTAATTTGTTAAATAGTTCTTTTGCTGTTGTCATCATAAGGCATTTTTATAATGAAAGTTGAGAAATAAAATTCATGACAAAGTAAACACAGCGGCCTGCAAGCGAACAAACGGACTGTTCTTCGACCCGTGAAATTTATTCAATTATTGATTTATGTAATTTTAAGGAGTTTTGAGATATTATCATAAGGTTGTTATTGTTTGACGGAGTACAGACACAAAATAAACCGGCCCTCAACATGGACTGCATAACAATATTCAAACAATTTAACAATACAACAAATAACGCTATTTTCAGTGCTATTTAAAACAAGTTTAATTTAAGGTAGAAAGATCTTGATTAGAGTTAACCGCTGTCCTGTAACCAAGCTGTATCTCATAACACGAAAGCTAACAATAAGATAATGAAAATAATCATCCAGGTTAAGTAACGGTTTGTGCGGTCATGAATTTGATGGGTGACCATTTTTATTGTTGCCAAGTTTTTCCTTTGCAACCTTAGTGCAAATCCGACTCGCAAATTGAGGTCGGTTTTAACCAAAAGTGATAAACACGAGAAGTTATAACGGACACCTGAAGTCTTAAAAAGTTAATCAAAGAGCAATCAATTTAGGTCAGTCTGATTTGAAAACCATCGCCAATAAGTAAAAAAGAGTAAACAAGAAGTCATCTTATGTTAATGAACTTATAGTCCATATTACTAAAACATGAGCTAGTAAAATACTTTACCATTTCTTTCAATTTGTAGTAGACGTGCAAACACATAACGTCGTGACAATAGTAGAAAATATGGATGAAGCCCTACGAATGTCAGAAGTCATAACAAGGCGACAAAGTACCGTTCCCATTTCTATTGACAATAGAAACAAATAAATGTTCTGTGTGTCTGTTTATTTTTTAACCTAATATTGTACTCGATTCTTAGAACAGTTGAATGTTATACTAATTATTTATATGAAATTAAAATGTTATTTTTTTAAGAAACTATTGTAGGCAAAGCAAGCCACTTTTTGCCTAAATCTGGCTCTAAGACTGGCTTTTTTCGTCTATATCTCTTGAATGTTTGACCCTGTTAAATCCTCCGTCGATACAAAGATTCAAATCCTTATTGCGGAAGTTGATTAAAAAAAAAGAAAAACGTAATCCATTCTAAAGTTATTTTCGTACGCTTAGCAATTTTTTGCCTTAAATCGCATATTTAACTCAATACTTTATTTGACCTCCGCAAGTACTTTAAGACCTTAATGATACTAAAATAAAACATATTACTGTTGCCATTTTTGCTAACGAATATTTAGATCAGCAGAGCCGCCATTATCTTTAAAAGAGGCCACGTTATGCGGTCATACGAAATTCGATTCCAATTACTTAAAAAATAAATATTTATAACGTTACGTCAGATGTCATTAAATTTATAATGAACCCTGGTTTGTTTCTTGAACAATATTTTTTTGTTTGCATAAAGTATATCTTTGGTTAGTATATTTAACATTGTGTGGAATCTTGAAAACGAATAAATGACGATACATAGGTACATAGATTTCGATGTGTTGACGTTCTCTATAACATTTTTTGGTGTTCGGTATTTGGTGCTAATTATGCACGAAAACGCAATCAAAATTGATTGTAGCTTTCCTGTGTCAAGTTATACACTTCAGCGGATTCTTGATCGAGTTTTTATTCTATTATAGCTAATTATGTTTTTCTATATCTGAGATTCAGTACCGATGAACAAGTACCTATGTTACATTAAACTGCATAAATAAATAATAAACCGAAATAAATATTAAAGTAGACAAATTAACTACTACTATTTTCATTCAGTCTTGTTTTGCATCAAAGATTTTTCACAAGATTTGATTTTAATGAAACACTTAGAAACACTCACAAAAACTACGTTAATAAGAAAAATCACAATAGTGTATAACTATTGTAGAGTTCCTCAATCCTACTTAGTGACTAAATTTCAAGATTTTGAAGACTCAATCTTCAAGTAGATAGAAGTAAAGTACGAGTATCTTATTTCTCTCACATTAAAACCAAGAATTAGCATGTAATTAGAAAGTGAGTAACCCTTGGAGTTGTAAGCAAATCTCTGAGAGCTTCACTTGAGGGCACGCAACATTAAACAATGTACTTGATTAACAATACTATCATCTAGCAGCTTTGATTCAAACCCAACCCCGCAATACATGCGTGTCACATAACACCAGAAATTGTACGCCGCGTGACTTGTATGTACTTGTAATAATATTGTATGAGGATCAAGGAATTTCTGTAAGTCGTTTTTAACGTGCATGTTGAAGCCTGTTTTTTAATAGTTAGTTTTTTCTTGAGCGTTACTAGATCTTATAACGTTCTTTTTTTTGTTTCTCAAATTAAAAAATAATCGTTGTTTTAAGCTCCGCAAATTCGGAAAGAAATCAGTTTATTTGGTAAGGGTTTATTAATAACATGAACAAATAAGTTTATAAACATAGTATTTTATGAACAGAAATTGATTTTAGACTAAAAATATCAAGATAATCACATAATAATTCAAACACGTTATCCGATTAATTTTAAAGTTTCATTCCAAGATTCTGTTTAAACAACGCTTACAATATTTTAATATCTATTATTGCACATATTTCAAAATAAGGTGTACAATGCGGT
Source organism: Trichoplusia ni (assembly GCF_003590095.1). NCBI lineage: Eukaryota > Metazoa > Arthropoda > Insecta > Lepidoptera > Noctuidae > Trichoplusia > Trichoplusia ni. The sequence continues at coordinate 7,648,801 of NC_039491.1, forward strand.
TCTTATTCGAGATTCTAGAAGAGCATGAAGTAACAGCCTACATCTTTAACCAGGACCGTTTCAACTGTAGAACAAGACACCGCTATACGCAATGTAGAGCGCTATCTCCCTCGTACAACGGCAACGGCCCTGGTCAGTGATACGATGGTAAGTCCCCCGTTCGTAGAATATCTGGAATATAATATTGACTGTTAACAATACCAATTATCGAGAAGTCTAGAACAATGACATGTAATAATCTTCAATAGTAAATATATTTTGAATTAATATTTAGAGAGAGAACTACGTTATTAATTAATTATAAATGTCAAAGGTTTTGTTTGGGGTCGTAAATGTATTTACATATACATGTATGACACGTTGGCATGTATTTTATTAAATAATGATTCATTTTTATTAATAAATATTATCCCACAAAAACTGAAATCGACTCTTAGTTTAAAATCGGAAACAACAAATTAAAAAGTTAACAAAAACAAAATCAAATCCGCGTATTCCATATCTAAAATTACAAATTAAAACGTAATTACGTTCAGTCTAACTGTTAATAATATCTAAATATCTAGATTGTGCTCAGTAGAATGTGACACATCTGCTGACTGTACTGTTCTCATCCAAGAAACTACAAATTAAATGGAGTTGTACTGAGATTATAATAAATATGCTTGTTATTAACTAATGTATTCTTTAGGAATGTAAGAAATCAGGATAAGTGTTTAAAAATCTAAACTGATATAATAAAATAGAAAAACACTGTTTTTCATAAAACTTATAACTAGGGTTTTTTTACACTCCAAGAGAGAACAAAAGAGCGAGGGGATTTTTTTGTGAAAAATACAGAAAAATCTTATGTAAGTATTTAATAATATTTTTAACTTAACAAAAAAAGAAGATTAAGACATATACACAAATAAAGAATAGTATTTCGAACTTTTTAGCATATAAAATTCTCCATGTCCTGTTATAGAAAAATAGTAATAATCAAATTTCTAGTCCATTATAATAATGCAACACGAAATTGATTAAAGACCCACTTGATCTCGATTCCATCGATTAGTAGGAAGACGCACATGCTTCTCTGCACATTCTGTAGGCTGTCATCCTTTGAATGATTGTCGTTCCTTTATCAGAGGTAACACAGTACTCGTCACGGCTCATAGAACGGCTTAACTTTGTGCCGGGTCTATGCGGATTATAGGCTCTGTGATATTGTGATGTTAGTAGCCCCTTGAAAAGAATTTGAGGCTTAAATAAAGAAGTATGTTGAATTGTTTTTGTTTTTTTTTTTCTCAGCTTACGAACATGAAATATTAGAATTTATCATAGAACAAGTTTATTTTTAAGACAATTGGCTATAGGTACTAATAAAACTAGCAAAACAAAAATACAAGTTTAATAAGACTTCTTCACGAACCAATGAAATAAGACACGTTGCATTCATTAACAGTTTCTAATTACGTTTTATCCTCGAATAGAGAAACCTATAAAACTTTGATAAAAGAGTTTCAATTAAATGAACCGACAACTTGAGTTGAATTCGAACGATTGCAATTCGAGTTTTAATATTACTCGATATAATATCAAGTGTTTTCGTAGCTCGCAGTTGTAGATAGAGAAGTGCCTCACGTCCTGAATATGTGACATATTGCTTGAATCTGCTGCGCTCTCGAATCTGTCAAGCGTTATTAAACTATGCCATATGATTTATGTACTCTTACTCAGCTGTATCATATAAAAATAGACGTATTAACAGTTGCATTTCTCTGTCACAGTGAAATGCCGTCTGCAATTTCCTGATGTTTCCTTTAAGTGAATAATAATGTACTTTATGATATAAATAAGCAGTATTTTTGGAATGGTTAAACAAATATTTTTTGTGATAAATATTTTTTGCCCATTAAATCATTGGACATATTGCCAACGAATGCCAATTTGCTACGAAAAGCGCGTTAACTACGAATAATATATTTGCTACTAATACTACGTCGCTACAAATGTCGATGCTACGAGTACTACGAATGGTTTCTGCACTAATTTCCTATTTAGTACCTTTGTTCACCCATCCCATGAATCAAAACTGTTTATGATTGAATCCTGAGTTAAGCCCTCATAGCAAACATTATTCTATAAGATATTATCAAATAAAAACATACAAAAGGTAATAGTGACAGACTCAGTACTACAGTGCAGTAGTTTCGATATTAAATAAAAACATTTCTGTCGTGCATTGTATTCACAGTTAACATTAAAACCTTTTCTCCTTTAACCTCGATGGTGAATAGGGGTGAACTATGTGTGTGCTAAAAATAATCGCAGTGTAATCCGATTACGATACCGAAAAGCCATATTGTTTGGGTTATGAAATGATAACAGGGTTTTTGTTTCTTACATCGAAGCAGTATCAAGTAGCTATAGCTGCATATTGTTTACATCTATTGAAAATAGAAAATAATTTTGTACTTTATGTTTAAAAAAATCAACTCATACATAAAATTATTACCTGTTTAGGGCACATAAAATTATGCTCGTGTTTTTATGACCACACGGTAAATTTATTTTAAAATATCGCATCATGGTGAAGAATAAAATTTTAATTAAGAAACTATTTCGCAAATTTCTAAGAAAAAGTATTGATATCGAAATGGAGAACAATTACGAGACTTCAAATAATTGAAAACCTGATATTCCAGTTTTCAGATTGGCAAACTTCATTCTGTATTTAGTCCGCTCAAGTTTTTCGTTATCTGTGCTACAAATCGCGGGGCAGGTTCACCGTTCACGCGGGAAGGGCGTTATAAAACGCTTTGTATTTACGATACGTCTATTTTCGCTTTATTGCCGCTTATGTGCTGCCACTAATTTACCCACCCAGTTTTAGGTATATAGCACGCAATCTATATAAAAATAACCTTCACAAGTCTTGGAAAATAACCACAGGCAAATGAAACCGTTCACGTTTTAATTACCCCTACGCCGCGATTAACGTTTATCTTAGTTCAAAATTATACCTAAATATCCTATTTAACCTAGCACACGTAGTTTGCTTACCTTCATGTAATAAAATACTTTTATTTATTCCCCCACGTTCACTTTCCTTTACCATTTTTCTCCAGACTACAAAACATTTAACATCTAAATATCTGAGATTGTTAAGGTTTTATGTCCTCCGAGTAAAGTTATCGCGATAATTTTATGAAACAAGATCACTTGGCAGTGAAATAGGCCAAATCTAGGGTCTTTTTTTTCATAAATGGCGAAGCAATTCGCAGTTTATTTGGCATTTAAGCAAATTTAGAGGATCCCTTCTCTCTGGCATTTTGTTTTATGTGGCTGCTCGTTACCGTCGGCGGCCGCGCGTGAAGTTACGGCCGCATTGGGCCGACTATATCTAATACGCACTATGACGGGCACCCGACGCGGGTTCATTGAGTAACTTTTAGTTATTGAAAATCGGAGTCGTTGGCTACCGTTTCATATAGATTAAATAAGAACGTTCGATTTTTTTTTTAAGGTGTTTTTGTATTAAATGGTTTGTTCTTTTACAAATTTTAATTTAAGTGATTACATTGGTTCGTAAATTACTACATTAACTACAAATTCCAATGTTAACAATTTCAGAGAAATGTTACAGTCATTTTAATTGCTAAAACACGCGAATAGAAACATGCATTGCATTGTTTATCTATAAATCTGATTTTGGCTACAAACTAAATCAATTACCATTTATTAATTAATTAATTATTAACATTCATAACCAACTGTTGGTATTTACAAAACAAATTATATATTCTAATAAATTTACAACAGCAATAAAGTGAATAGTAATAGAGGTTCACAAAATATATTCCTAATTTTACAAATCAATTCGATAGTGCCTATTTAGTAGTATATCTGTATAGCATTTAAATAAAGTGGAAACAAAAATACCACCTACCTATCGTCAACCACCAATAAAGAATACAACGGACCTACAAACCGCGTCAACGTTTAAGGCAAAACACAATCATAAAAATTACTTTAATTTTAATTATTTTATTCTGAATCCAAACTATTCGAAATCTATACAAAGACGTCACTCATTTGTTTCTATTGCCATTACTCTTTGCTCAAGTTTTTATTATTGTGACGAATCAGGTACGTACCAGTACTGTCAAACGCGACAGTTTATCCGCCCAGTGCGTGCATCATCCAAATCGTGCCCGGAGGGAGCCGATGCAACTCGCATCTCACTACGGACAATATTTTTATATTTTCACTGCATTTCTGTACAGCTCCGCAAAAGGGTAGTGTTTGTCGGCCGTAAAACAAAAGTAGATACGTTCAAAACACACACGTTTTGTAGTTCTAGTTAGTTTACTCTTTTATTCTGCTAATGTTACCAATGTTTTTATTTTGTCGCTGTTTTTCGGTTTGACGTGATATTTGTCATTTTTATAACAACTTTTAACTGAAATAACTGTCGCTACTGATTTCATGTGTTGGCAAATGTACTTCCATTCTCTTAGATCGTTCATTTAACTTGATGAATTGAATAATAATAAAAAGTAAATTAGCTCAAATGATAATGTAAGAATGCTAGGCGAACAAAAAATGTTTTAGCTCTATCTCTCAGAAACCATAATTGAAATTTGTAGTGTTTAAAAGTTAGTGTAATTCCGCCAGTGCCCACCACGCCAAAAACGGGTTGAGTCGCGGGTATGACCCCGATGAGGACAAACATTTGTGTGGTTCACAAATGCTAGTTCTGAGCTGAATGTCATTTTGCAAGCGACTTGAATGTTTGTGAAAGAAGGATTAAATTCTTCAGTGCGGGAATCTTTTAAAAACGTAATTAGAAAATATACAACACAAAGGAGTTTTTTCCATGGGTTATTCCATTTCATAAACAAAGCCCCTTGTATATTTTTACTTCTAGTCTAAGTCATACAAACTTTATTATAAGCAAACTGGCGCTTCGCTTTTACTGCAAAGACCTATAAAGTGGAGGTAAAAATACAAAGGACACCTGTTTTATTTCTATGGAATCTCGGATTTATTTACAACGAAAACCATCAAATCCTCCTATTATTTTGTAAAATAAACTCTGTGTAAATCTATTTCCCTTTTCAATTTTCCTGGATTCCACGTTACTCATACAGCCTGGTCCCTTGTCAATAAAAACTTTTCCCATGTCTTATCGAATCAATTACTTTAATGGGAGGAGCCATTTTATATCTGGAATTTAATCTCGGTTTCTGTTTTCCTACACCGATGTTGAATTCAATTGAGTCTCGAGCCACTTACGATCTTCTGAAAGTAAGTTAGTTCTGACTAAAAGAAAATTGGAGATCAAGCAATAGTTCGTTTAATATGTATCCCTTGATAACCTGTTCCGTATGTAAAAACTACACGGAATAAGCACTTTGGGGGAAATATTTATTACTGTAAAGGGCGCGGTGCTATGCACCCGCGGGTAAAATAATTCACTCAAAAATGTCTAACAATTTATTTCCCTGCCTCCACTTAAGTAAATGTTAAAGAGGGAACCTTTGATAGTTATTATTTTTTACGTTTGCTACCTCAATTTGTCCGTTTCTCCCCAAGGCGGGAGTGTATGTATCCTGTAATATTATTTGGTGAATTAAATATTAGTTTTTGTCTTTCCTTTTGCGTTGATAAAATACCCATAAATGACTAATATAACACGGTTTTACAAATTCAATGTCTTAATGACCTCGAATTTTTAAGTAGATAAAAAGTTTAAGAAACATCGTAGTTTACTTACTTACAAATTGTTTAAATATTAAGTATTATATGTTCATTTGTGACTGATCATACCATATTTCTGCACTTATTTACTACCTTATTATCTTCGATAATTATCAGATCCCGGATGACAGTAAATGTGAAATATTGACAAGTATGTGAGGAATATTACTACGAAACGAACGACAGCGCAGCGGCATGAAAAACGTTACTTACTTTCAACTCACTAATTACTTTACACGTACGTATAACATTAAAATGTACATACAAAAGTTGCATATTTATTGTGACTGCGGCAGTGCTAAGAACCGGTCATACCCAACAAAGTTAGGAAAAAAGGCTTAGCAGAAGAAGAGAGAAAAGCTCCGCGGCGCTTTGCCTGGCAGTGTTTATACACAAGTAAACAAGATAAGGAAAAATACCATAGGTAGCAAGGGCAAAAACTTATGTGAGGTAAAATTTATGCAACGGCGCTGTTGAGTGGTTATAAAAAGTAAGAAAGTATTTTTGCCATTATCTATGCAGTAAAATTATTAAAGTGCTTTGAAAATTAGGTATGAAGCTGACGTATGTAGTTACGTCCAAAATATTGGCAAATAGTTTCGTCACTCTCCGTATCTTGTTCATTTTATTTTATTTAGGGAGCTTACGGCTATATTTACACAATAGATCAACAACATAATACTAGCATATGCCATTTTTTTTTTAATAATTGCGGGCAAAATACGTAGGTATCTAATATTACTCATGAATCTATCTAACAAACTGTCCCAATAATTTTGACAATACTGTTACAGTTAACTAATTAAATCAATTGCCTAGAATACCTGTAGAACGCTAACAATATGACGTTTTCCTAATACGTGAACACATTCTACCCAAGTATATGGTCCAGTAGACCCATACTATGCAAGGCGGCCACATTACAAAGGGATTAATTAGACCGCTTCAGTAGTCGGTAAACATGATTGAGCAGTTTACGAGGGATGGAATGCAAGTGCGGTTAACTCCTGACCTGTCTTTGGACATTACTATAATATACTGTCATATCTGGGTGAGAGATTTTGGTGGTCTCTCAAAAGGCCTTGGGTTGAAAAATGGTCAACTCAGACCTTTTTAAATATACGCTTAAAATGGCCCAGAGAAAGTAAAATGGTTGGTTTTTTAGACTTGGCGAAAGTATTTTTAATGGAAAGCAATAATTAATTTATAATAAATAACACAACACCTTTACTTTTTATTGATTACACTCTTTCCATCTAAAATCAGTCTCCGTAAAAGCAAATTATTTGAAATTCACCTGAATGTTAACCTTGGCAATCTATCTGTAAGAGAAAATGTGGAAATAAAAAGTATTACTTATTCATTTCAATTTAAAGTTGAATTAAATGAATAAATGAATGCGGACAACATCACATACATTGTTCTGAACCCAAAGTAAGTTGCTGAAGCACTTGTGTTATGGAATTCAGATACAACGAAGGTACCACAAACACCCAGACCCGAGACAATGTAGAAATGTTAATTTTACATTGACCCGACCGGAGATCGAACCCGGGACCTCAGAGCTAGCGACACCTTGAAACCGGTGCGTACGCCACTCGACCACGGAGGTCGTCAAAATGAATTCACTCACTTATTAAGTTCTAGAGCACAAAAACTATAAACGTATAAAGTAAACTTGCTTATTAATTTATCTCACGTCTGTATTAATTAAAAATAAGAATCTATGAAAAATCTTTGTGTGGTATGTACTACGTGTTCATTTAATCTACTTAAAGATAATACAGCACTATATTCTCGCTACTCATAACTCTGAAGTCAATTAATGAACATTTATTCTGAAGAAATTAAAGAATTATTATTGGAAACATTATTGTACGTTTATTATTTTTACATTATATTTTTATTATTATTTAACATTATTATTATTTTTGCTAAATAATAAAAATATATTCCGTATAAACAAAAAAATATATTTACAACAACATTTTAAAAGATGCAAAAAACATATAGGTATTGCAAAGATTTGAAATAGAATATCTTGTCGGCTCCTACGCAAATCGGCGAGGAGGGACAAATACGGGTATGTTTAACCCTGCCTCGCAGGCTTATGGCTCACGAATCGTAAAATATTTCACAGGCAACGCACACTATACCCGAAGCTTCGGTATAAACTACCTGGATGTGACAACCCACGACATTTGAAGGGTTATTTTTTTTCTGTATTTTATTAAGAAGGAATATCCTTTGCCTTTGTCTGGTAAGGTCTTGTTTGTAAGTGGCCAGTAAAAAATATGTAAGTATTTTTTATAATAAAGAGAATAGTTATATAGCAAAAAATATTAAACCCACTCGCTCTGTATTAACGGTTATTTTAAACAAGTATAAAATAACTTCGTATAACTTATATACTGTTTGACCCACAACAGGCTATACTGGCTTAACACAATACAATATTATGACAGCTTTATGAAATAAATACTATTTTTTTAAATGAAAATGAACAGAATAATATCATAACCAAAAAACTAATCCAATATAAAATCGATTTATGTCCCATTAAACGTTGACTACACTTTTATTAGAATTAAAAACAACAATCCTGAAAATACTTAAAAATATACAAATACATAATACACGTTGCAAACGTCAAACTCTTTCTCAAATATTTTTGTTATCTAAATAGGTTCACATATTAAAAAGCTGCACTAACACAAAAAACACACGTTAAATATACAAAGTTCTTTTCCCGTGAAGCTTAAAAACGTAAATTATAAAACAACAATGTGCACTCTGATAAAAAGGAAGACTGGTTAAACAAAATCTAGTATAAATCCAAGCCGAGACGAATAAAAATAAACCTAAGTAACAGACGCTCGACTACTTTCCGAAGTCGTTTATCAAACTTATTTAACGTTTCCAGCTTGATTATATTTCACAGAGCGATACGACGGTGGAACTTCTACAAAACGTAGGAAACGCCCAATTTAGTCGTAACTGCATCCAAATGTTACCATATCCGCGGAACAAGTGGAGATTGACTCGCGAATGGTTCTCGTGTCGTAAACTGCGTATCTTATTATTTCGAGAGGAAGATAACTTTGAGTTTATAGAAGTTGTCTAGGTTTCTTTGGAATTGTTTAGACTTTATTCCTTTACGAGCGTCTAAAAATAAAAAATCACGGTGATAGTTTATCAAGAGATACGTTAACGTTTGTGAATATAAAGGACTCCATTTCCGAAAAACTAATTGCTATTTGCGGGCTATATCTGAATCGATACACTAACTGGCTATATTTAGCATCGGTTGGCAAAGCAGCCGATTAAAGCGAGCATATTAAAGTGATGTGGCTCGGTCAAAGTCCCATAACTCAAATAAGAGGCCGGGACTTTTATCTACAGTCCCCGGGCAGAGTTAAGGCCGCTGTTCATTTTTACTCCTTTCCCGGGATCCGGTGAAAAATGCAGTCAGAAGGACTCGCAGGATAATATTATAAAGTACACTTTACCGGTAAAAGCAAACTGCAACCGGATTGAGCCAGATACTTTTTATTGCCATTTAAGGAGCAGTTTTCATGAAAAGTTGTAAAGAAATGTTGAGTTTGTGTTTTTATTTAAGAGTTTTATCATCACTTACGTAAATAGTTTTCGCAGGATGTTTTACTAGTATTTTTTATACAAATAGAAATTAGATTAAAGCTTAGCTATCGAACTAAGTATATTAAAAAATATATATCTACTGTATAATACGAAGTGAACTTTTCTGAATGCCTCAGTTAATATTAAAAATAATCCTTAAAAACTGAAAACTGAGCTTGTTACATAGTTTTCCCAGAAAAAATATCGAGATTTTGAAATCTGTAAATGTGTATTCATGTATTATTCCACTTTTATAGAGTCCACGCAGATTGGACGCCTGACCGTAATAGTGTAGAGAAAACATGACTACGTACACAAAAAGCTTCTTTTATTCATTTAAATATTTTATACTATATTGCTGTTGATTAAAAAATTCAGACTAATAAAGACACTCTTGACTTAATTCTATCATGAACTGTTTCAGGCGATAAAATTCCCATCGTATCGATTGAAAATGTCAGTGAAAAAACAATTGAAGATAGTTACAATAATCCAGTATAAACAAAACGTTCACAAGCTTATATTAGCAGAAAAATGCAAAATTGTCTCAGTACTTATATTTTCTGAAACTCTGAATTCTTTACAGAATAACGACCGTCTAAAGCCGTGCTTCAACATTTGCTGGATCACAGCAAGCTTACCTCAAAAGAGCAGACAAAAGGGAGAAAGACAATTGAGCAAAGGCATCTTTAAAATCCACGTAAAAACTACAAGTTATATTGAAGCTTCAATATTTTGGTAACATAAAACAATTGAATTTTGAATTTGATAAAATGAGTGAATTTAACCCAGTATCATTTTTATAGCCAGTCTATGTATGTAGTATCACCCGTCTCCTATTCAAAAGTATTGTATTTAAGTTTCAATTCGACATACGAGTATGTATTTGAAAATAAATTATTTCCATTGCACTTGCTATGAGATCCATGTGTGAATGCTTTGAACATGACCGCCGTCATATCTATATCCCAGGACTCATATATCAGGTACTGGTCTTCAACTTGGTACTCCAGGAGTACACTCTATGATTTCCAAAGAAGTAATAATACAAAGACTGACTATTATTGCTAATGATATGTTTTTCCTTCCTAATGTATCCGCCAATGCCTCTGGCAGTTTAGCTTTGAAGCCTCAATCGCAATGCGGTTGCCAAAAGCGTTGGCAAGGAAACTAGTATATTTTTTTTATAAAAAAATATGTATATAGAACAAAAAATATGTATATGCACAGACTACGACAGTCTTTAAATTTCAAGGGTTTAGTGACCTTCAGAAACATTATCAAATGCACCTTTCTCCGTTACTTTACCTTACTTCAAAGAATTCTTAACTTTATTTACTTTAAATGGACAGTGATATCAAGAAGCTAAAAGGTGGGTAAAAAGGTAATAAGCCTTTAAATATTTGGCCTAAGATACGTACCAATTAATACACGACAGTGACGTAAAACAACCCTAAAATAAAAACAACATAGCAACAACCAACATATTTACAGTAACTTACAACGAACTCCACATAATAATCGCTAAGAACGTAACGCTAAGTATTTGATTGTACAGTCAAATCACATCGTTGAGCTAAATGCGTCGTTGACATGAACTGTTATCCAATTTGAAAGTCTAACAATCTTCAGCCATAACAATTGTTTGACATAAATCATTTTGCGGTATAATTAGCGGCCATGATACCAACGGACGTCGATGGTGGGTCAACCACTGGAAAACAATAAGAGGTAGAAAAAACATTAGTCACGCGACCTCAGTTTTACTGTTTTGATTGTGGACTCCGAATATTACTGCCGTTGACCGGTGAACTACGCTTTTGGGAAAATAATTACCTATTAACATTGGAACTTTTGTTTTAAACATCGATGGACTGCAGAGATACAATATACGTATGTATGGAAACTAAAATACAAATACAAATATCCACTACAATTTATAAATTTGTAAGCTTGGTAACACAATTCTGAAAATGTTTTAAGAAGCCCTCTAGATAAGAGACCAAGAGCGTTTAACTCAAACTATCAGTGTTTAAGTCAAACTATATGATAGTTTTTTAGACGTCAAGGTTAATATCAATTATGACTTACCATTATCAAATGATCTGGTCTGGTTTTTATTAAAATAAGCATCTTACAAGCATTGACCACAAAAACTGACGTTCTAATACTTAATACTTTCATAAATCATAGAACTGATTATAGTGTGAAGTAAATATTAAGCTTATTTACGCTAAAATCTGAAATTGTTCCAGATTTTCTGATCTCAACACAAGATTAAATTGTCGGTGCACAAGAACTTTCATACTAAATTATTCTTTTTGCCCTTGATTGTGATTATAAGGGATTTTACTGGTAAATATTAAATGTCGCTTGATAGCATTGTTATTATCTTAATATTAAGAACTAATTTTAGGGTAAGGTCAATAACCTTTTCCACATTTAAATTCTATTTAAATTCCTCGCGTTTAAAAGCGTGACAGCTGACTGTTAACGGTTAGGAAGCAAGACGGAGCTAATCATGACATGTCGTAACGTCTCACTTCCACAGTGGAAACAAGCCTGTTATCGGCTCATAGTCCTGAGAGTCAACCACCACGTCTCAAAGTAATGTTAACATGGTCGTAGAAAATACATGGTGTAGAGCGGTATCTCTCTTTCACAATAATACGTAGCGGAAAGCCGGTCAAAAAAATCAGGTCCAGTACGAATCATTTAATAGTTGTTAATTTTTAGTCAACACCTTTTTTCCCGTGACTTCCATCATTCGACAAGACAAACCAGATATTATTTTAATTATTAATTTCATAACTATTTCTCCTTAATAAAATAAATTAGAAAAACAGGAGTCTCGAATACATTCTATCGTATAAGAACTGTTGTTATACATCCAACAATATTAACATAACCCTCATTATCCTGTCAAAGCTTCGTAAGTATGTGCACATCAAGCATTCAAACGCATTTCTGATACCAAATAAGTTTATACTTTCACTTTTCCGTGTAATAGTATTTACATACCAATTTACTCTTTCTTTTGTTTTGTTTTATAGTACCGATTGACGAGCAACTAGAATAATTAATATCAAGCATCAAAAATCTTTCAAAAAGATTGTACTTAAAATACAAACTATTTGACTTCGGTTTTTGAAAGGAACTCTTAATATTCTTGTAAGTTTCGTATTAATTTTAATCGCTTCTGAAAACATCTATCACTAAAGATTTATACTTGCGTAGGTTGGCAGCTATAAATAGAATAAAGGTCTGTTTTAGTTTCGATAGTGTCGATGTATCGTCACGGTCAGCAAATTAAGATTGATTAATTGAATTAAACAATTGACGAACTCGAGTTACATGAAGTTTGTCACCCATCGGTGTAAGATTAATGAGTACCACCCACGATAATGGTTGTTTCTGGTACGAGAAAGCGTTCTCGTTGTTCTATTTCTGTAAGGAGGTTATATGCTCGGCAGGTTCCAATACTATGGTTTAAGGTTTAGCCCATACTACAGTTTAGTAATACATTATTTTTTTGTGAACATTTTGGGAGTAGCTCATAATCACCTTCAGTCTTTATTTGTTATCGATTACTTATTGTTATAAAACAAAGCGTTTTTAAAATCTTCGGAATAAAAAACGAGGGTTATTGACTGTAGTGTAGCCCAAGCATATATGACGTAAATGACCGCTACGTTATGACTCATGATTTAAATAGAATACTTAACTGATACATACTCCCTTCTTTTCACGGAATTTGGAAGAAAAAAAAGTTTACTTGAAGTAATTAAACTGAAATCATCTGTAATTTGCTTACATTTGACTGTTGAATCTTATTTTAATGCTCCACTCGTGATGTAGCAAGTTGAAGCTGAACAATAGTAAAAGCTTACACTAAGGCTAACGAGGTTTTAATGTGTAGGCGGGCTGGATCCAAGGCTTATCATTATCTGGGCCAGTATAACTCATATGATACCCAGATAGAATGACTGGGCCACTGTTAACACTCGCGAAAAAACGCTGAAATGAAAGTGATATAATCACTTTGTTGAATGTAGGATTAACGTGGGAAACGAATAAAATACAAAAACCTCACATGATCCTCTTAAATCTAAACCACTTATTTCTGTCCTTTTCTAACATATGGCGTTAGAAAAGGATGACAATAAGAAGACCAGTACATTAATTCCCGATTTCTACTTCATTTTTACATTTAACGTCTATAATGTTTTTATATAAGTTTTTTGGTAAAAATCGGTGATTTACAAGACGTAAATACTTTACCAAGAATGAACACAATACTTTACAATTCTTATTGTGTTATTAAAGAATATAAATCTCGTCGTTGAACACCATATGTTGGGAAATACGTGGGTTTTCTGGGTTTTCCAATAGTAGAATGAAGGACTAAGACGCATTATTCGATCGTTGAGTGAAAAACATTTAATATGTATTAATAGTAATATTCCACTTCTGTAGGTAAAGGTTTTAGCTTGGAGTTTTGAAATCGGAATCGTATTGATGGTATTAGATATTACCTATATTACATCTCTATAATTATTATCAATTCAAGTTATTGTTAAATTACTGAAGATCATGAGAATCAATATGTTTGCTATCACATTAAGTACCTACAATGACATTACGTTTAGTAAATGATAGAATCTGTGTTAATAACAAAAATGTTGTTAATAACAGAAACATACGACCGACTGAAAATTACTGAACCAAACTGAATGATTTGTTGATGTTGTGATTGATGAGACTAAATTACTGCTATTTTTAGATAAATATCAACAAAATCAGTCCATCTAGTCAGAAGTTCTGAAACATGAAAAATACATACATACACACTGTAAACCCCCTTCTTTTTGTAGTCTGTGAAAAAATCGCTTTTGAAATTACCAGCTTAATTACATCAATGAATGTTCTTCAATGTAAGTATGCCTATCATTTATTCAAAATTAAAAAAATATTGAACACTCAACAATATTCAGAAAAAAAAATTGTCAATACATGTAACCCATTACCATGTAAAGGCAATATCGATCATTTTACTGCGTATAAATAAAGCGAAAGTGAGGTTTTATTGGGCAATACGAAATTGTTACTGCAATAACTTAACGCCCTCAATCTCTCTGATATGGAAGCAGATGAGTTACACCGAAAACATTTGCCGTCGCACTTAAGGAAAAACCTTTGCCAACGTAGTGAATACTAAGCAAGATATTTTATAGGTAATGACGTCATAATTCACCATTAAAACGTTATAACGTTACAATCGATGTTCAACATATCGATGTGGTTTCTCGGAAACTAATGAGGCTGCAACGTGCCCCGCGCTCTACAAAGATAAAATAGCTGCCAATGGAAATAAAGCAAAAGAATTCCTGTGTATAATTTTATTCTTTATTGGAATGCATTCAATAAATATAATTTTCTATCGAGATTTTTTTCAAGTGAAGCATATTATTTCTATCTGTTATCTTGATATTTATGCGATCCCATTTGTTTTACGACGTTTATAGTTTTAAAACCTTTGACAATTTAACATTACATTATGTCCAAAAAAAACGTGTGTATTAGAACACAGCTGAGCCTGTAAAGCCTTAAAAAACAATATATAAAAAACTAAACCTTACTATACACTTACTACTTTACGTGCACTACTCTATTCCACTATCACGAATTCAATAACCAAACTTGTTTGTTTCATATATACAAAAAACACACTCATTTTACATACACAAGAAAAATAAACAAGGTAAATACAAAAAAATAAACGGTAAAAACAAAACCTCGTAGATCCCGCAAATCCTTGAGGTGAATCTCGAAAAAGTCTGTTACGGAAAATTTGTTTAACTTGAGTTGAAAAGGGGCAGATGCCTTCGCAACAAAAGTAAAAGATTTGAGCAACAGCTTTCAAGGAAAATAACGTGAATATTCTTATTTGGCGGCACTTTATCTTTCAATTAACGATTGACAGTCAGTAGGTTAGGAGTGTCGACTTATGTGTTCTATGGCTACTTACTCAATTTGATGTTTAGAATAAAATGTTTAATGTTGTCCTTTTTAGGCCTTCTACTCTAATTAACACATGTAGATCTCGTTGCTCGAACAATTAACACGTTTCTAATCTTTAGAGGATTTTTTCGATCATCTTTGTCTAACGACACATCTATCATTTACGAAGAAAAATAATGTATTTTATTGTAAGGTTAAGGTTTATTGTGCTGAGTAACACATAACCGGTGTTGTAACCACGCAATCCCATAATTGTCTAATCACCTGCCCCAGTTAGAGTCAAGTGTTAATAGTCCAACAAACTTGCCGGGAATTGTGGATAACTCCGAGGAACTATTGCTCGCACTAATCAATTCAGAAGTTTTCAGTGGAAACTTTTCAATGGCTGGTTCGAGGTTAGCTACAACGTTTTATACAACTATCAAAACTTGATTTTATGTTATTTGCTAAAGTTTATATACGTGAGCGGACCGGAGTGGAATACTAATGCTCAGCCGTCCACACTGAAGCTGTTTCAGATAAACATGTACTTCGTAATGCGAAGTACGCGATACAACGGGAAAGGTTCTAAACAAAACAACTTATAATTATGTTAATATTATGCTCATGATTGTATCTCTACTGAATTTGTTGAATATAAAAATCGTTCATGTTTTATTAAATTCAAATTCAAATTCACTACCCTAAAACTGTAAAGCTCGAATACGAACGACTAGTAAAAATTTAAGAAAAAAAATGAATGAATTAAAACCAGTTTTGAATATACATGCACATCAAAACCCATTCCGGCATTAATATCCCTGCTTCTGCATAACGGGACGTGTATTTTGCAAGTTTTTATTTGTTCACCGTTTACTGGCTGCAGCTTAAATTAAGATGCGCGTTAAGTTGGAGAGGATGAAACAAGTCTAGGAACCAGTTTTAAGTGCACATAAAGCGGGTTAGTCGCCGTCGCTCCACTAGCCAGCGTAATACTATATCGTGTTCTTTTTAACGAGTCTCCCGCCAACCATATTTCATGGCGAACGAATAAAAACTGAACTTGTGACTCTAGTCAGTGTTAAGGACGGCTGAAATAATTTTAGCAGCCGAACAAGAAGAGTAGTGTGAGATGACTTGAGTTTCTATTAGTTTTATATAGTGCCTTTAGTATGGCCTTTAACATACTTAACAACGAAGTCTTGCAGTAAAACTGGCTTTATAAATAAGGAATTTAAACATTCCCAGGTAATATTTAAAATACCTCGAATGAAGTACGCTTCAATAAGCAACGTGGAATTTAAAGAACAGTAATTTCTAGACATCGTGCTTATTAAAGATTATTAGGCAGGACCAAAAGTTTTTAAACCTTCGTCTTCTTCAAGCAAGCGTCGTCTTCGACCGTCAGCGTATGGCGTAGCTTAACATACTCTTAAAAACTATAGAGATGTGGTGATTTCCCCTCGAAATTTTTCGTTCATCGCTTAACAAGTGATAATTACTGCGACTTTTACTTGACAGTATTTGGAATATGACCTAAGGGCGTTTTTTATTAAGGCAGAGAAATCGTCATGGACATCCACCTCCTCGGGGGAAGAAGTGGTGCGTGGCAAAGCGTAGCAAATCGTCAGTAATATTTTCTGCTGTGGTGCAAACATGTCAAAGAGTTGGACTATTCACCTCGAATTTGAGATAATTACGCGATACGTAAGTGACATAATTTGCGCACCCGTATCAGAGGCCAATGCAATAATTGTATTTACATCTTTACTGACCATTACTCGAACCTGAATTTAAATATCCAGTGTCAAAATATTAAATACATTTACGAACTGTAAAATGAAAATCACTGAATATCGAGCGTTGCTATTGTTTGATTTTATTCCAAATTGAGTCGGTATTTACTTTTGTTTGCTCTACAATACATATAACGTACAATGCACTTTTATTTTATTGGTTTTCATACTTTTTGCTCCATGTAACGTTTTAGAATTAATTGCCTGTAACACATATTTTGATACTTTTCCTGACAGATTCACACGGCAAGGTGGCTTAACAAGCTATAACTTGTAAATTACAGGCCACTTGTTGAGCCTATTTAAATAACAAACAATAAACTCTCATATTAAGCACGTAATAATAAGTTAAAATGTACTCCAACCTCAGAATTTCGAGCTTTGATTTAGTATATTTACGGTAAAGGTTACCGAGCAAGGGTCGTTACTATCTGCGGTTTAGTTATACCCGGAAAAAGGTGGACCCAAACGCCACAAAAAAGGGACTTACTGTATTAAATAAAAGTTTTATGACGAAATTGAATGTTGAAAAATATAGAAACAGTTCTTACGGAAAGAAGGCTACTCAAACATTTATACATACCGCACCATTTATTTAGTGCGGTGAACAAAAACAAACATATCGATGGCAGCAAAGTAGAAACGGACATCTACAAAATCGCAACTTTTACAGGAGAGCAGATTTAGTTTAAAAGCGTGGTTATTTTGCGAGTTATGAACCGATTAACCTGAAATTTTCTATGATGCTTTAAAATAACCTTCTTTATGAATTGTGTAATAGGGTTTTATCGCTACATCGTTGTTTTACTGAAATAATGTAGATGTCTTTTTTTACTCTGAAAAAACATTGACGTAGAAGAAGACATCTGCCTGATAACCGTTTATACGTGTGATAAAAAAGTGCCCATTTAAAATATCTTATAAAGTAATATAATAATCTTCTGTTATACATTTAAGGATATTTATAGAACATCTTCTAAGCAACATGCAAACAGTATTCTCCTTTTTTTGACCAAATTTTGTAGATGTCTTTATTTACTTTGCATTTAACATTTTATACATTATCAATAAGTGAGTTAACTACAACTTATCTCCATCTATTACTATCAGTTGAACTCATTTATTTAGTTACCAAATCACGTAAAATATATTATTGTAAATAAAAACGCAATATAATACTATGATTTATTTATTATCAAAGGTATCATTGGCAGATAGGCAAATATCAAACTGAAATAAAATAAAAAAGAAACACAGAACAATATTTTAAACTTAGCAACATAAACACTTCTGTCTTATTTTACTTATAGGAGGAAAAACGAGATCAAAACGTTAACGATTAGGTACGCACGAAACATACCCGGTACGCGCTAGAATGTGACAACTGACTGATGTCATTGTTGACGTTTCATTCATCTGTCAAAGCTCCGAAGTAAAGGCGGACAAATTCAAATGTCCGTTTCTACTGCGATGTTTTTTAAAAATCCAGTGTAGATGTCTTCATTTACGTGTCAAATTTTCTTTATTATAATGAATTTTGAAAAAAAATTAATACTGACTTGTAGGTAGGATTAATATAAGCTAATTTTTGTAAAAAAAGCATTTTCATAAAAATGTAGATGTCCGTTTCTACTTTGCTGCCATCGATATAGAACAATCGATTTTAAATCCTCGTTTTATGTCGTGGATGTTTTGTAAATTCCGAGACCAGTCGAAAGTGGTTTCCCTTATTTTTCCACAGAGCGTGTTACCAAAGGATCTAAGCTTATAATCTTCGTACAAGTCGCTAAATGGACTTGGCTTGGCTCAAGCCCAGACCAAAACCAACCATGTCCGAAAGCTAAAAGGTGAACAGCATTATGCAAATGATCATACTCTTTGTTCCGTTCCATATGCTATTTACATTTTATTTATTTGCTACAAAGTAACGTCGGGTTACCTAAGGCGGGTCCGACGTTTTTGTTTAAGCATCGTTAAATAGAATTAGGTCATATGGCGAAAAATAGGTAGTATTAAAATTTATGAAAAGCGTTTACGAAGACCAATAACCAAATTTCTTGTTTGTATTTTCTGATTTCAAAATCAAATTTAGGTAACGTTAAGAAAATTGTTTCCAAAACATAACAAGGGCTTAAAGGCGCATTCTGTATATTTTAAGTAAACATTCTTGCTTTAGAGAACATTTGAGCAGTAACTATGTTAAGGCTGTAAATTGTAAAGATTTACGGGCGGCGCACCAGAAGACTGCAGTCTC
The DNA here is from genome assembly GCF_003590095.1 of Trichoplusia ni. Classification (NCBI taxonomy): domain Eukaryota; kingdom Metazoa; phylum Arthropoda; class Insecta; order Lepidoptera; family Noctuidae; genus Trichoplusia; species Trichoplusia ni. The sequence goes on from NC_039491.1 coordinate 7,668,238, forward strand.
GGGTGATGCTCAATACATTGCGGTATGACTGGGAAACTTGACTATATCAAATCTGTGAGAATTAACAGCGGTGAAGATGTTAATCAAAACTTTCAGTCTAGAAAACCTATGATTTTATCGCGTTTCAAATGCATGAAATTATTCCGCGTAAAATTTGGTAATATTCAAGAGGTCGCGACAGGCCAATGATCTTGACTCTTCGAGTAGAAGTGTGACAGAATAGTGCGGGTGGTACTAAGAAAAATGGGAGAAGAGTATAGGTACAGACATTTGCCTGCCCTGTACTATACTAGAGTTTCACTAAAGCAACTGAAGCAAGGTAAAACAAATATATGAAAGAAAAATTAGCAAGGTTAAGTACCTACACAGGCAGAAGAAGTAAAGTATTTCGGACATTAGAACAGACAAGGACATATACAATTTACAGTATACATTACTATGTATAGTTCACCAAACACAGTCAGCGCCCAGAAATTCTCTTTCAGCTTATTGTTATAAAAGCTATCTATCTTTAACTATCCATCATTAGCGCAAACAAGTTTGTTAACGAAACCGACTTCTGCTCCGGATTTTCTGAACTCCCAGCCCATGGGTATTGAGTTCCTACACTCGATCTTAGTAAAGGCGATCAATTCATTTCATCTCACCCTCTGACGTTACACTGTGTGTTCGAGAACATTACACGTACTAACATTTAACTAAGTAAATGATATTGTGTTGGTTTGTCCTAGATAGAAGTTGATTTGGTACATAACTGGAAAGAGGTGACTAAATAATGCAGGCAACCTTTTTTGATAAGAGATATTTTTATAATTATTGAATACTGCTCAACTCGCTTATTTAATTTATTTTTTAAAATACATTTTAATAATTTATTCATTTTAATATTATTTTAACCAGTCAAACACGTTATGTTATGGCAAAATCTTTGAATACATTTTCTTTCAACATTTATAGAAATCCTACATGCCTGCGGATTGAAAATTTCAAAGACCGGTCTCAAAGACTGAATAGACGTGGTTATCATAAGCCTTCATTTATCTATTGGACGGCTTAGTTATTAAAAGTATAGTTAAACGGTATACTCGCTAGTACTTATCGAGATAGCCTGAATGGAAGAAATTAGGTTGGTTCCGAACCTAATCAAATTCCTTTAACATGAGCTGACGTGGCGGAAAGGTGGCGAATGAAATAGTCAGTTAAATAAATAATAATTACAACAAAAAAGATATTTAAACTTACACAATAAATACATTTAACGCTCGTGAACGATAGGTTAACGTATACTAAAGACACAGGTCCTTATCTGTGTCGTGTCGCATCGTATCGCCGTCCCAAAGGACTTTGAGAGTAAGGGAATATAGAGTGCATCTGGAATCCGTACACAATTGTGCTTTACAATTTTGTTGAAGGATCGAAATTCGGTCAGTGCCTGTACAATAAACAAACATAAAAGCTTTAACGATTGTGGAAGGGAGATGGCGCTATATGATGTGTATAGTTCCGTCTTGCTTCCACAATAGTTACAAATCATCTTTTAAATGTTGCAGTAAGCGCGCCAAAGCGTCTAAGCCCAATTTCAACTGTGTTAACATGTTGTAGATTTTCCTGATCAACATTTAAATTAGTTGTCAGTTGTTCTGATTTTGAAATCTCATTTGGTAAATGTGATGGCACTTTCAATTACAAGAGATCAACTTACCTACTTCCCACTTTACCAAAATGGTGATTGCCGGAATATTTTAAAGACAATTTTCGTAATGTTCAGGTAGATTAGGTACTATCCCGCAAAATGAAAAAATATGTAGATATTTTTACCGAATATCGCGAAAGCAAGAAGATTAAAAGACGTAGACTTAAAATATATACCGTGTATATGAAAAACCCTGACCGATCGAATCTTTGAAGGATATATAAGTGACTTTTGAAAAGATCTAGGTCGTTATATAAAATTAAAATATATTTCTTTAGCACAGCATTAACGACAAATATTCCAGACTTTTGGGGAATTTCCCCTAACTAACAAAACTCAATTGTAGGTAGTTACCTAGTTGTTATTATTTATTAGTTTTCTGTACGATATTTTTAAAATTAAATAAATTGATCGGATCAATTTTGTTTTTTCAGTCAATCACTACAGTCTACAACCCCAAAATTGATCAAACTCGTTTTTTATTACATACCTATTATTTAATACGGTTATCATTAAAATTAATTATGATGTTCAAAGATAAATAAAGATATCACTAACACTGAAGAAATGCGGCGTTTCAAGTAAAAATTGTTATTAGATTTTTAGACGTTAGATGTTGTGCCCACCGTGCAACATGCTATCTTGTCATACCTAAGCAAATCTATACTTCTATGCTAATATATAAAGCTGAAGAGTTTGTTTGTTTGTTAGAACGCGCTAATCTCTGGAACTACTGATTCAAATTGAAAAAATATGTTTGTTAAACATTTGTGTTAAATAGACCATTCATTGAGGAAGGTTTTATTCCATATACCATCACGCTGCGACTAATAGGAGCGAAAATACGATGGAAAATTGGGAAGAAGCAGGGAAAATTATTCATCTTCGAGGGCTTCCGTTCAAAAATTCTAACTTATATCTTCTAACTACGCGGACAAAGTCGCGAGCAACAGCTAGTATAAAAATAAAGCTTTCGGCTTTATATAAACATGTTTGTAACGAAATAATAAAGAAAATCTACTTAATAGAGTAGGTACACGATTGCTTATTAAAGTCACAAGTGGTATAATGAACAAACAATAAAACTTCGATCAGTGATCGCAAACTGCACGTAACAATCGCGACATACTTGCGCGATGCAGATGTTGCCTCTTACTCCACTTCACAAACAAGCGAAGATCCGCCGTAGCGTGACGTGCTCGAAAACCTACAATTGCATAACAAAAGCAAACAATAGTGCAGAAACGAGAGTTGCCTTTGTGTGGGATTCGTCTTGCCAGGTGAAGGAAGATAAACAATGGTCTGTTGAATCTAACACTCAGGCTCAAGCCCCTAAAGTCTACTGAACGAGACAATGACTGTGAGAATATGGGCTCGAGAGAAACGTTCTCGTCTTGTTACCGCGAACACTGTTGTTAGTTTTATGAAGGAACTGAAATAACCCTTTGTGCACACTTTTTATATCGCGCGCCGCTGCGGCGTCTTTTAGAGCTCTCGGCACGTCGTGAATACATTAATCATGAGCACAATCATGAGCAGTTATAGATCCATATGGATGAGGCTCAGAGGCTGAGTCTCTGCTGAGCTCTGTACTGTTCACCAACAATGGGGATATTTGACCGAAGTGATTGCTCATTCATTAATTACGTCGAACACGAGTGCATTCAAATCATATTCCCGATGGATATCAGCTCGGCACCTATTACATAATCTAAACAAAGCGAAGGCTTGACCAAACGATAGTTAGGCCCATGATTGAAAGGGGACGTATCTAGCCGCTCGGCGCGTAAACACTAGAGTTGTGGACAATAGACCAAAGCGACTGTTTGTGCTATCGAATGGATACACTTTTGCAATTAGCGTAACAATCGTACGCCCACTGGAATATAGGAACGCGTAGCGTTTTTAGGATATCAGGTCATTGCGTACAAGAGCTAATTACATTATCTACTGCTGTTACATAAGCAAACCGAATCAGAGATTCATCATCATTATCATCCATTATTATACATTGTATTCAACGTAATATGACTTACGTAGGTCACACATTGTAAATCTCGTGAAGTTAATTCCTAGCTAAGCTGTATTTGGCACGTAAATAGATCAGCAATTGACCAGAAGCTACATTAATTTATCAATGGCAGGTCATTAACCTATGCACAGGCGCGCCACGAACGTAACATGATCGGCTAGTGACGTTACTTGCCACTCGTGATCGAGATGATCAAGTGATGCGTCATGACAGTGGCTTGCCTTAACTTACCGCCTATACCTTGACCTAAAAATAAAAATCAAAAGGTTTTAATTCCAAAATGTCATTCCTATGGAGAAGAACCGGCAAGAAACTCCACTTATCTAATATATAAATTATATTCGAAAGTTTTAACTAGTCTCCAATTTAACTGGCAAAATCAGTCAAAATTGTATTTGACTGCGGGGTTCCAATGAGCAAGCTAGACAGAATTAGGTTCACAAATACTGACAAAAAACCAACTCACTCGATCGACTTTGTCAAGACAAGCTAAAATGTCTTCGAAACATTTTAATTGTAGAGTATAAATAGGAGGATCGTATTGACAACACAAGATTGACGTAACATGTGACGTCGCGCCTGTTACACGCCGCGACGTCACTTCCGCACACTCGCATCTCGATAACAATTCTTAACATTTGCACTCCCCGTAAATACATGACGGTACCTACGACTGTCATTTATTTGAAAATAATATATTTAAATATTCACACCACTGCCAGTCGATCTGATGACAAAACCACTGTAAGCTTTGAAACGAACGAATGAGTACTCCAACAATTCTAAATGACGTAAATAAATAACAGTAGGAGGTTGGCCGAGTTTCTAACAATGTATCCAGGTGAGGAAAAAACAAAATGAAACCAAATAAAAATAAACTGTGAACCGAAAAAAATTAAGCTTGATAAAAATGAAAGGTGTGAATTATAAAAGACTTTTAATAAATAAAAAGTTGCACTTCCTTATGTTTCGTAAAAGCCATAAAGTTAACCTTTGTAAAACTTTGATGTTTGAAATTTGAAAAGGTTTTACATCAAACAAGCTTCGGTATTGTGAAACGGTAAACATCTTAAAATGTGTAGGTGTGAAGTGTAGGTGTTTTTACGTAAAATGAATTGTTTCGTGCGTTGCAACCCTATGCATGTGCTCGGAGAGATGTTTCCGCGAGGGAGCACAGACTTAACAAGGCTTTATATTGACGCCTCTTCATATGTAAACTAAGCCGATACGATTAATAACGACAACACTTGTATCGCTTTCGAATACTTTAAAATCATTTTGCCGGTGAAGCGATTTTGAGAGCTTCGCGTTTAATAGAATATTTACTCATTTTAACGAGAAATGGATTTATGGATGTTTTCTACCGATACATTTTTAGTACACTACATTACCTGTTATTAGAATTAATGACGTTTGCGTCAAGTATAGGATGAAAAAACGACTGTTTTAATCAGAAACAAATATAATTCAGCTAAAATCGTAAATACATATCGGCAAGTAAGAATTAACTCGAATAAAAGACCCAGTTACGACGTCCTGCTTAATTATTTCAAACATAAATCTTAAGATATTTACTTATTATGCCCTTCTAATAGGCAGGTTGACTGCAATGCCGTCACGCTAGCCTTTTTTAAGTCCTATAATTTCACATAGAGCTTTTAAGGAAATGAATAAGTGTAATCGAGTTTTATTAATCAAGGAACGCGAACGTGTATTACGACTGGTGAGATTATATCAAAGACTTTTACGAGATGCAATGAATAAATTGGATGAACTTGTTCATATAAGAGCCCCGTATACTATAAAATTTTGTTTTCCGGTATACTAATTGGAAAGTTAATCATTAGGAAATATATAAAAACAAGTACACTGTACTGATTTGGTATCGGCAAACGCAAGAAAACATTGTGCGTCTTGAATCAGAAAACTTATGGTCGATTAAAGTTTGTGATCCACAAGCATATCAAGATGTTATTTGCATTAATTATTTTCGTGAAAAAAAATAAACTTCCTACTAGTATCAGTTTACCGAAATCTTTAAGCGAGCTACAAATTTGTCAGACCCCGAACATTTCAATTTAAAATTAGCTTTAAGCATTTAAGTGTTTTCAATAACCTTCAAAGTACAACAAAACATAATAGAAAGGAGTTATTACGTAACCGTTACCCTACACCACATTGCTCTTTGATAAAATAAGAGAAAGAATAACACACTTAACCTTTACTAGACAACAATAGAAGCCACAACAGTTTTATAACATGCTAGCTTTTGTCCGCAGTTAGTTATAAAATTAGTCCGTATTGACATTTCATTCGACGTAAAAACAGTTGGTCGTTTTGCTGAACGATAGCATTTTAAATGTATGAAACTTTTAAGTCTTGATTTGTGTTTTACTTTATATGTACTTATATATTGAGGTATACTTAATATACACTTAATAATAATGTCATTTACAACTTCGTAGAATGTGCGCTATCCAAAGGAATGTTTTTCTTTTACCGTCGCATTAAAAATCATTTTAAGCAAGTAAAAAATACAAAATCAATTCTAAAAACAATCATAGATATATTTAATTAAATTTCAAGAAATTGTCTAAAATGCTTTTGTCAAGATGTCTAACTACAAAAGTACAAGAAAATTTATTGAACATACTGTTATGACAGCTCGATTTAATAAAATTATAGTCTATATTTATTTTAACCACTTCTGATTTCCAGAACTGAAGACAATGCATAAATCTTTTGCCAAATACTACTGTCAGATGCAAAAATATTCGCTTATTTTTCGAGAGAGTCAGTTAAACAGAAAATATAAACACAACTTAGGCGTTTCGCATATTTTCTTTTAAACATTTTCATCTTATTGGTATTTTAGTATACATTCTACTATTATTTTCTGATCACTTTGCATACACAAGAAATTACAATGGATGCAACATAAATACTAAAAGAAAAATTAAAACGTTATCGTTTAAGATGTTATAAAAACTCTTTCGATTACATCAATTTTCGAACGAGATTCCAGTTCCACCAACATCTTAAACATAAATCAAAGTCCATCTATTGTAGAGCCTAACTAAGTTGTCACAATGTTTTACAAGTTGCCACAGCTTTGTGTCAGCCCTGGCCGCAGGTTCCGTACACCGAGTTTCGAGTACAACACGAGCGCTATCGTTATGCACGGCGCTCTACAAAAATAGTTATTTTTCACCACAGTCAACATTATTTGCCCACTTGATCCCTTTGCGGGGTTTTTGTTGCTGGATTTATTTAATTTTCAACGTCACAGATTAGGTTACGTCAATATCAGATAAGTGGGTATTTATTTATAACTCCTTAATTGGCAATAAAGGTATTTTGAAACATGATTCAGCTTTCGTCGGTCTAGACACATTTGGTGACCGTTTATTTTGAAGGATCGTGAAGATAGATTTCATAGTTGCCATATCAACATAAATCTTAAAATCCAAGCATTATTTTCCACATTAACAGGACACATTTTTAAATAATGTTTTTATTTTCGAAACTTTACGCCCACATAACTTATAAACAAAGGTATTTATGCAGCTACCGCATACACCACACCTCTCAAATTAACACAGGCCAAACCACCGCATAGCTACACTGTTATCGTGAATATCATCTATAAATTCTTTATTTACCCCAAAACTTAACTGTGACGAATGATTTCTGTGACTATAGGTACGCGTGCGTGACATACAAACATATGATTTAATAATACACTAACATTACAAGTTTTGGGTTCGGCTCTTTCCAACTTTCCATGTCTGACGACTTTAGCATTAATATAATATTCCTCCATTTAGCTTATTACCCAACCAGTCTTCAAATCGACAAATTTGATTCGGTGTATGATTATAATATGGGCATGTGTTTATTCACACGTAACTTCAGAAGTGAATTGAATGACTTTAATGGAATTTTAATATGATTTCGTACCTATACCGATTTATAACTACCAATAACATTTATGATAAAATATAAGAAAATCATCACATCCACTTTATTATATCCACTAAATTTACTGAATATTACGGCTCTGCGCAATTCTTCATACTCTTTTAATCATAAATTATTCGTACTTTAAATAAAAAAAAATCTTACCAACACATTATCAGCATTCTATAAAATATAATTTACCAAAAGAAATTTTAATTGTTTCTTTACATGTTTCGATATCGTAAATAACAAACAAACAGAAAAGTATGTATTAAAAGTTAACGTACATTTATAAATTTTAACTATAATGTTTGCCAATTAACCTTAGTTTAGTTGGTCGTTACTGTAAGGTCAAAAGTATGCGAAGTTTCGTAAAAGTTATAAATTAATACATTTTAACATTCATATTAAATAATTAGTACAATATACCAATTTTTGGGAGTATTTTTTTTTGTTTCGATGATATGTGAATCTACTATATTTATACTTAAGAGCCATTTCACAAAATGATTGCGCTCAAGTTTAGGCAAAAGAGTGCGTCATTGTCTTTGTGTGCGTAGCGAGTCACACGAATGCAATATAAACAGTGTAACATGAGAGTCAAGACCGACGAAACAATCTTGAGCCGTTATTGTAATATGTTTTGGTAAAAATTATAGATTATGAAAAATTTAATATTTTATTTAGCGTAATGCGTTTGCACATTACGCTAAATAAAATAAACAAAGAAACACTGATAGGTATTATGTAAAATACTTATAGCAAATGATACTTATAAAAAAATGGTAAAATAGAACACGGGGTGGATGTACAATGGGGCCGGTGTTTCCTTGTCGTCTACGTCGAATCAAATACAAAAGTGCTACCCTCTTCCATGCGGTTTAGACGGTTTATCATTCTAAAATGCTAAAAAATAACTATTAATTTCCGATATCTACATATAAATCAATGTTAAATATAAAATAAAGAAAATAAAATAAAATATAAAAATAAATATATTTAACCAGACAACTGATATACCTACTTACTTATTACAAACAATTAATAAAAAAATATATAATTATTTTACAAAAAAAACATATCTTAACAATATGTGAAAACAAACAAAATCTAAATTACGAAAAAAAAAAATGCAAAGCGGATCAAAATTATGTGGTCGTAGTATAATATTCACTTTATTTCGTGAGCGCTCGGAAATCGGGACGACGGAAAAAATTGCACAGGTCCTTCCGCGACGGGCGCTCGCGCCGTTCTGATCGGTGCACACTTAGGTTTAGTAATTTATTGTGATTTAGACTGATGTTATAATTGATAATTTGACAAAATTTATGCAAATATTGTCAAAATAACTATAGGGTTCGATTGTCTAAAGAACATAGATTATTTTGGAATAATTTTATTTTCACAATTATTTCGTATTTCAACCAAAAAACACGTATAAAAACAAAATAAAAGTGGAAAATTGGTCGAAGAATTTATTTTTTTACTCATTAATGGTAATAAAATTCAGGAATCTATTTCATTAAACGACTACAAAAATACATGTCTGACCCTGTATGTATTTTTTTAAGTTTCATTTATGAGTATTATTGATAGATTCAGGACTCCGAAGTTGACTCTGCGGCAATTTTTCAGTAAAATGGTTGTGGGAGATGCGTCATTACAAATAAAACAAAGCGATTTTAGTAAATGTGTTTCATTAAACGTCAATATAAAAGATTAACCTACATTTTATATTCGTTCAATAAATTCTAGATATTACCTAAGGTGGTAATAGAGAAGCTCAAAGTCTTAACAATTCGGGAAAAAATGTGAAATGGCTCTTAATTGCTTCTAAAATTGAGAAATGTACGTAAGTAGTTAGACACTTCAAATATCAAATCTATATTTGTGAAGAGCTTTCCGTCTTCTACAACTAATATATTGATTTTGAGGTTCTTGGCAGAACCAACTATAGTGCTTAAGTTGTAACTTCATAAACTTAAATACAATAAGGTGGGCTGGAAGCACCTCTAACAACTTAATTGGATACCTGTAGGGCTTGTGGATACTATCTGAACTAAGCGAAGTGTTATTAATTGATGAGAATAGCTAAAGAGTAAAAATAAGTTTCCATCATTAATATATTCAAAGGTTAAATGGATAATCCCTTACGAAATTGCGAACGTTATTATTTTAATGATCGTCGTACAAAACGTTTGATGTTTTACGCAATTCGTGAAATAGTATAAACTTGTAGAAGGCAATTAGAATAAAACTGTTTTTTTTTTGTTTCTTCAATGATAACCAACTTAATCAGGTCTTCAGCAAACCTTATAATACTAATATGGATGTTAGTGTTACTTGATAGCGCTCAAATGTGTATTAAAACACGAGATTTTTTTCTGTTTGAACTAAGTAGTCGAATAAGTACCCGTGGGATTACCTTTCCTAGACGAATGTGTATAATAAATTCCAGGAGTTCTTTGAAATAATATCTCGGGAAGCAATAAACCAGTAAGTTGGAACATACTCCCAAGAAATATACCAAAGTTTTCAACGTCGTAAGTCGTAACTCGCGAATACTTAGCGTCGAGGTAATAATTTGGGTAGTACTGCTCATATCATTTGTGCACCTGTAGATATAAAGTTACAGTAGAAACCATTACACGTAGTGGTCGCATAGGAAACTCATCAAAACCTAATAGCATTCCTAGAAGCACAATTATCTAAGCAAAATCGATTATCCAAATAAAACGGACCATATGGCAATTTGTAAACGAGAAACAACTAACGGACGCGCGCTGTTGACAAATTGCGACCGGCCCAACTGGTATTCTACTCTACACCGTAGATTGGTGATAAGCGACCAATTTGAGGAGGCGCCACGACAGGGTACGGAAGTCGTTATTACAGTAGGCGGTGCGACCTAGCAAATTGCACCCGAACACGCCATCTGAACGTGACAGAGCTGTCGAACACATTCCTTATTTGAAACGTCTCAGCATGACATTCGTACTGTGACGGTATTACGAATATCGAAAATCACTGTTTAGTTAGACGCCAGCTACGCGAGTAGCTACATGAACCATCGGTATTTCAATAATAATACTAAATCATAATTTACGTACAAAACCCGTATAATATTATTTTGACCGCAAGTATTAAGCAATAAAAAGTTTGGTAAAACCGCTACGAATTTGTAAGTATTTCGTAGCACGCGCGACTACGCAACGTGCTACGAGCTACAAGGCCAAGTGACATGATTTTATAAGCACGAATTGTTTCTGCTGTATAAAGTTAACCGTAAGCAAGCCTTAGAAAATATTACTTGACATGTTTAACTACAGCCTAATTAAGGAACAAATAAGTACTCCTAGGGTGAAGCTTAGTCATAACCCCATCTGTTACGCTTAATGGTGGTGTAAGTTTGTTAAAAGTACAGTTCACATTCCAAAGAGATGTGTACCTCATACATATAATATCTAGCAATGAAGCCTTTATAGAATTAGGTTATAATGAGGCTGGCATGATTGTGCTGTGACCAAAAGAACATAAGAAAAAAAAAGGAAGCTCGTTCTAAGCGTCATTTATCTACATCAAAACTAAGATACATACCCAACAACGTGTTAAAATCCGAAACTTATGTAGTGTTTATAGTGAATTGTTATCCCGGCAACTGTCTACCTATTTCTGCTATTGTAAGCTAACACTTAAGCGACACGTAGAGAACATTATCGCAATCACTCCGGGGACTAACGCTGACAGTTTTTCCAAATACAGTACCTTTCAAATACCTCTACAATTGATAGACCATGTACCCACCAACTTAAAGGAAAATCGTATATATTCAAATTGAGATAAACTAAACGTCGTCTCATTTTATTGTCAAAGGCGTAGACAAAAATTAAAATAATATTTTTATCATATATCTATCTATGCTTAGTTAAAATATAAATGAGTCCTTAATGATCCATAACATAAAGATTTTATTTTGAAACCTTTTTGATGTTTTTTTTTTTATAAATATTAAGGACACAGTATCATAGTAGTAGACCTAAAAAGGTTTATATTTATATAATCATCTGCCTTAGTGAAAAAGATAGCCTTGTGATTATAAATAATTACAGAGTGCGTAGACAAAAAAACAAATTGATTTGAACAACTCAATTAATAAAGTAAGTTTAAATATTTACTGAGGATATAATTCTTAGGTTAATAGTACTCTAAAATAAAATCATATAATTGCCGTCACTGTGAATATTATTAAGGGCTCTAAAAATACTTCCTCACCATATCTATCTAAATACTTAATCTATACACTCGTCTATCAAACAAACCTTCTTTTCCAGACACTCCAACATAAATAGCCCTCATAAACGTCCATAAACATAGGGCTGTATTAAATGAAGCAGAGTTACGATATTCAAATGATTGCAGGGCGCACCCCGCTGCCAACCTACTTACTAATCTTTCTTTAGTTCAACGACCGATAAAGGAAAACTAACCCCTGAAAATTAAAAAGCTTATCAAGTCTGAGATGTTGTTTTTTTTAAACGTTTGCTAAAAATTTATCGAGCGTTTAATATTTGGCGAGTATTTTATTTTCTTTATTATTTATATTATTTAAGAACACTACTGGGCAAATAGTAAGCTTCTGTTTATTTTTAACTTTTCAAGTGCGTTTCTGAAGTTTTTCAATTAACTTCAATTTTTACCTAGCTATAGAATGGCAAGCTTAAATCTGTTTTTTTTTATTGTATACTTATAATACCTGTTCTATCAATTGAGTAACTAATAATAAAACTATGGTTGAATCACAAACTCATTGTTGATATCGAGCACAAGCAACCTTATAATAAATTTCAATAATAATTCGTATAAATTTCTATTTAGGACGAAAGAATTGGCTCCACTCGAAATTATTCTTAAATGGCGGCCATATATTTTAATTAAGGCTCCGTGCTCATGCAGACGTCGATAAGGCAAGTAGAACGGTAACGATATGGCTGGCTCGGACTGGGGGTCGCTGCGGCACGTTTTATTTCACGTAATAACATATTAGGTAAGGCGCGAGGCACGCGCCTGCCCGCGTAGTTTGGTAACCCATGTAAATAAAACTTACTTAACGACTGCTTTAAACGCCATTACTGACGGTCAAACACTTGCTGTTTTTTCGACAATAAAATCTGATTTTGAAACATGAAAAGGCTGCTGTTATTTTTTAGTTGTTGTTATTTCTTCGGATCAAGATACTAAATGTTGCGTAAGCTACTCATGGCCTTTATCTAGTGAATTATTCCAAATAACTGTGATGTATCTTATAAAGAATCTGTACATTACAAACTCTGAAGTTAGGACTAAATGTTTCAGCATCAATGGAAAATATGGAAAATATCAATCATGAATTCTGGATTCATTCTTAAAGAAATTTTATTATCAACAAATATATCAATTGCGGCCGTATTCATACCAGATAAATCCATTATCAAGGACACAGCCGCTTAACACAACTTATTCAATAGAGGGAAATTATGCATCCCTCTAATCTCTTAAACAAATCCTTTGATGGATTAGTTTCTATCAACTACCACTGTAATCTATCCGACTCAATCTGTCTTTATGTTTAGACAAATTAATGAAATAAACGGAATGTACTGACAACATAACCATTTTTATGTTGCACTAGTATAATCTGTCGGTAGCTTGCAAAAAAAGTCCACCACATTCCATTTGTTGTAGAAAGCAGTAGGTATTTTGTAGATTTCAAAAGTTTTCAAAAGTTTTTTCTTTTCTAAAGCCTTGTTTGTTACATTTTATTTAACCAACACAATAGTTAAAATGTTTGTTTGATAAGTGTATCAAAAAGGAAAGAAACCTGTGATACGTCAGTAATTTTAACCTGTTTAACTTAATGAGTTTTTGTAAATAACATTAGTTAGTATTTCAAATACATTTAAGGAATATTTTTTACCCTACTGCGCAATATGATTATTAACATTTACTATTATTGAAAATGTTCTTCGTAATTGTGTTATGTCATTTCTGATACATTTGTCCATCTCCAAAGCAACATCTTAATGCACCTACAATAAATAACTATCACAAACGATATTATTGATTGGATCACCTATATAAGATATAAGAATAAAATCTAACCGTCACTAGATTAAAATATAAAACATTCATGAGAAGTGTTGGTAGTTGAGGGGCGCGGAGACTGCGTGCACCAGAACACTCATAACGGGAGCTCGGGAGCAGCGGTGCTGCTCTATGGCTAGAGTATAGTGGAGCATAGACAGTTAGGGAATGCGAGGGCTCTTCACCCTCGTATCATACACGGATGGGCGGCCGCAGTAATGAGGGCGAGTTGCGTAATTTACGACCAGGGGTTATGAACTCAGTGCGCAACTGTTTGAAGTTTTCACGCGTATTTGGATTGCATGCACTAGGCTCGAACTTCAGTTCAGTTTGTTGAATTATAATTGATTTTAAGAAAGCATTAACGTAACGTAATTTTGTTTGTAAGTGTACCCACTCATCTATGTAAATATGAGTTTAGTTTTCTTCAGATTTTATGCTCATTAACCAAAATAAGAAAATAAATAGTTCTCACTGCTATACATGTTACTTTATATTAGAATAGTCTCTCTTTATTCTAAAATAGGTAAAACTACAAACAAAACAAAGAAGTTAGGAACTAAGCAAACAAACATCGATTATATATACTTAATTCAACACAAAAATAACATAAGTTTAAGTTAGTTCACTAAAATACAACTGATACTTACTGCAATCTGTAGACAAAGTCGTGTAAGTTTCACACGCTAGTAAATACTCTTAAACAAAGTTCACTGAATACTGTACAATGTAAACTTGTGATGGTGTCTTCCAATTCGCTGGAAACAGCTAAATTAAATTAGCAGCCAGTAAAAATGTAGGAGACGAATCACAAACACTAGAAGTAGAAACACGGCTACTTTGTATCAGCAAACTGATAGACCAGAACACCTAAATAATGTTACATTTCAAATAGAAAGCAAATAGAAAACTCAAATGTATCGCACCACATTATTTTTAGACAAGTGACTTTCACTTTTCATTAAATAATTTTAATTGCACTGCGTTAGCGCTCAGCGAAATGTAACATGCCTACCGGCCCACGCAGTCATTCCCTATAACTCTTAATTCAGTATTAGTAAAGAGGGTTGTGTTAGCTATACATCTGAGTATTAGTAGGTAACCAGTAATTGAGTCATCAATCTTGAATAACACCACAATCGTCATCGGATATCGACAGTCATAAACCAATGAGCAACATTTTACGGGTCTAACGCGTCCGTAGCTCATCCACTAGCACACCCTTCTCATTTGTCAAATCAACAGAAATATATGCGTGAGAACTCACAGATTGATGGCGTGGCCTAGATTGAATTACATCTTGGTAAAACCTGACGAGGGTCTTACATTCCATGCGGGTATATGAGAACAAGAATAATACGAGAATTTTGTCGGATACCCGATATAAGGAAGACGTTCCTTTTCTGTTGGGGATTGGGAAAAACTCGCATATTTGAAAATGATTTTATGCGCTCTTCGCTCTGGGTAATGGTTGAGGTGTGGGTCATTTATTACCCACTTGGATTTATGGCTTATCATAACGCACCTACACGTTCATACAGTTGTACCTTTTTGTCGGTTTTCAAAGGGTGAGTTGGGATCCCGGATATCTACAATCTCCGAATCAAACAAATAGGTTCAACTTTATTAACCCTTAGTTACATTACTTAATTAATAAATATAATAAACCGTCCTTCTATAACGAGACCTAAAAAACCTTAGAAACATAACGCAAGTAGGTATTCACAAGTAAAACTTCATTAGAAAAAATACGTTTACTTTACTTTAAGAATAATTAATAGTGGATTATCAAAAACAAACTACGCAGTACCTGTAATAAAGTTTCCGCATATCCATTAACAGCGCTCTTCAAACACGTAACTAATTAACATGTAAAGTCTTAACAACGGCAAGGTTTTAGTTAAGACCACGTGATCTAAACACGTGCTAATAGCGCCGCGAATATAATAATAAGACAAACAACTTCCGCGATATCTTAAATTATTAGTGTGTGCAATGTTCGATAAGTAAATGGGAGCTTATCTCAAGTGTGTAGTTTAAACGGATGTTTATCCAACTAATTGGATTTTCCGTAGACCCCCTTCTACTATACTCTGCCCCCCTGCGCCCCCCGCCTGCTCCAAGAAACCTTCCTCTATGAAACTGCACTCACCTAGTACATGTACACTCGAAAGCAGTTCACGTACAACTTGGTGCAATATTAATGTTGTTCCCATATTGAAACCGAACAGAAGTCTTGATCATAATAGTTTGTAAATCGTATGTATATACGTTTAGCGTATGTATATAAGTAAGTATAGGTCATATTGTGTTTCGCACCAAGACGATATATTGATAAATATGTATATTCGCAAGTAAGTAAATAAAGATTATCGTTCACACATAACTGCTTTTCTCGCTTTAATTAACCGTTTCTTTAAAAGTAAAGTAATGATTGGCTCATAAAAATATCGACATCATTCGTTACAATAATCTAAAACAATTGCCGCTTCATTTTTTCTTAATTAGTGGGGTATCGTAACTATTGTGTAAAAATTGTATCTATCACTAATACATACATAAATAAGCAATTTCTACCGAGTTAAATGGTACAATTTAAAAAAAAAGTTAGTTAAGTGCGAGTTGGACTCACGGGTGGGTTTCGAAAAAAATCTCAATAGAAATACATATTCGAAAATTGCAATCAAGTTCTATGAAATATAGAGTAATAACAGAAGGACATCCAACGAAGCCTAATTATATCCATAAAAAAATATACATCGATACGTGCTGAAACAAATCAACAGCAAAATCTTCTTTTATCTTACTCACACGACAACCCTCACCTACAATATTGTTTAACATCAAACATTTACAAACAAGAGTTTCAATCAATGGTTCCGTGACAATATTTCAGGGCTGCCACTAACAACCTGTTCGAGTAACGATATTTGAATACAATACCTTGGTATATTCAGGCAATATCAATAGCCCTAGTGTTGACACAGCGGAGATCTGGTAGGGATGTGAAACGTACGAGAAGCGTATGCAAATGCTTTGCCTGTGTTTTGTAAGGCTACAGAAGATAGTTTAAATACACAAAATTGTGATACACAAATTAACTGTTATTTATTCTAACATTGTTGAGGGGTAAAGTTTTGGAGTTTAAGTATGTGATGTCGTATACGGTAATCTCAAGAACTACTATACGATTTTGAAAAATATTTTTCTTATAATAAACCAAATAATTTGTGAGTAACTAAAACTCAAAAATCATTAAGCACGTGAAAGCTAGATAGGACTTAAACAATGCAATCTTAATTGAAATTATTCAAGATAGGCCATTACCCAGCAATATTCGAGCTTAAGAAAAACGCTCTTTGTATCCACGACTCTACATCAATGTCTCAGTGCTCATGCTGTTGGAAAGAAATATTCAACCAATCTCGGCAATTAAACAATTAAAATGTTTAAATAGGTTACTTACTAACTATGCTTCAAATACTAATTAGTTTTTGTACCTAGTCAATTTGCAATCATGCTCATTGCATTTACATCGAGCGCAGCTGTGACGTCATAGGCTAATGGCGATGTAACTACAACTGTCAATTGCCATACTTAAGACACGGTTAGATAGTCACTGGCAGTCTAAGTAGATACAAATTTAAAAGAAGCCCTTGTTTTGACAGCTGTCAGTCTATTTTGAACCGATTATATTTTATTGTAACAATTTTCTATGTAGGTAACACTTTATCTCACAAAGCATCCTCTTACAAAATACACCGTATCAGCGACAAAATGTAAACTACACCACACTAAGGATTAAAGTGGGATTTAATAAAATAATTCTCAACTGAGATATAGGAACTTAATAGTCTAAGCACATGCTTACTGAGCTCCTAAACTAGGTGTTGCATATTCAACAAGCGATTTGCGTAAGTAAGCAATGGCTTATGTACATAACTGGATATACGATTCAGTGGCATCCATATTACATAGGCATGTAAAGAATACGCATAATTTTGGGCACATTATAACGCTAATCTTAAAAGTTTGTAACTAAATGATTGTTGGGGTAGGATTCTTTTGTTTTGAAAACGAAAAAGGGTTTATTCAATGTACTGTTTCTATCTGTTTCTTAATTCTTGCATGCTTGATTGGTAGCTAGATGCTAGATATTTGCTGAACTGTACACTGACATATGAAACTTACTTTTTAATTATGGAATATAAGTAATGGAAGAGCAACTTAAAAAACAATAAAAACAATCTGATTAGAGAGTCAACACGTCACAATTTTTCGAATCTGGAATTAGGGTGTGAAAACATAGAATTTTTTTTTTCTAATTCAACTCACCATCATAAATAGTTACTACTTTACTGCAATGTATTCATAAACAACATAAAATTACATAAATATATACATATATGTTAAAAACAATGTTTTGATAACAAATGCTCTGACACTCAGATTGATTAAAAGTACACATGTAGAACGTACCGACATGTTCATGTATTTCACAGTTCACTTGATACATATTTTTACTGAAAGCTGTTGTAGGTGACGGGAATTATACAGTTATGTTTTCGTTATTTATTTTTAATTTTATTGCTTAGGAAAAGGCTAGGCTGATGTAGTAATAGTATTGCAAAATATTGGATAGAATGGCTGAACATGTTAAAGCCCTTCGCGATTTAAAAAAAAATGTGTTAGTAACAACATAAATCAGGAAACTTAGCTTTTATTAATCTTGGACGACTATTATCGCCATTAGCCTAAAGTGTTAAAAATACTATTTAGGTAAATCTACACTTTAACCTTTAATTTAATCTTCATTAGTTCAAAATAGTACCATTTGACACTAAATTGGGCAAACAACGTAATTGGTGGTGAAAAAAAAGCTTAGTCATGACAAAGTGACGAAATTTTCAAGTGGAATGAGTGAGTAAATAAACATTAGGACACGCAAACCATTTTGATTACCTATTAAGTAAATAATGTAACCTGAAACAAAATTGTCATTTAAAATGCCTACAAATAGCAACTTTAGTAACACTTGCAGTATTGAGTGTTTGTATTTCTAAGTGACCAAGTTCCACAACCACCTTTTGAATTTCGAATTAGCTTGACGACTCTCAATTTTATTTTTTTTATATTTTATAATTTTGAATATGGAACTCACCGGGAGTTGCATTTGATTTGAACTAAAAACTTATTTAACTATGTAATGGAAAAGTAGTGAGAATTAAAATAGGTATTTTTTTCAAAGATAATATTTATTTATTTTTTAAAATATCTCGTGTTAGTACATTAATCTAAATGTACTTAATACTGGTTTTAAAAGTTATATGTATATTTGCTATCAATACAAACTTCAATAATTCGTTATGATATCTTTTTAAACGGGAGGCAGGTGAAAACACACAAAAGATATGCTAGAGACCAGACACATAATAGTGAAATAACCATTGAAACAAATGCTAAGTTGCTCTACTTTAGGTACATCGGCTCTCCCATTGGACAAATATTCGTAGGACGACAAACATTTTCGTCGAGTCTAGTGCTCGTAGGGAAAACTTAGTACAAATAAAAAAATAAGCCGGAATAATAAAAAAATGTTAACTTAGGTATTTACGAATGGGTAGTAAAACAGTTTACATCTAGTTGTTAATGATTAGTATGATTACCATAATTTACTCCCACCGAGCCCTAGCCCTCACTTCTTCTTTCACGAAGATATCATAAATTGGCATTTATACATAATAAAAAATGCAACTTTACGTTAAAAAACATAACGTCTACTTTACAATGTGCGGTTTTTGACTGCAGTAGATAACGAAGTCGATCCGTTCCTCTAAGCAAATTCGACAAGTGAAGCGTGAACCGCGCAAACAACACGATTTGAAACTAGCCACCTCTGGAATTGTAGGTATAAGCGAGATGTCGCACTATGCCATGTAATGTTCTCTCTCGCTTCCACAAACGCAAGTTTTGCTTTAAGAGCTGGTTAGGGCCGGTGGATAGTATATACTTGAAAAGCATTCTTCAACACAAGAATACAACTTGTTCTCGAGATATCGTAAATGATGTTAAAGAAAATCTTGAAGAAAATTGACGAAATAAAGGTGTTAAAAATGGTTATAGAATAATGATTGTAGGTACTGCTTGCGGCTGAATAAGTTAATAAATATAACCAGTCCTCCAGTCCTTTAAAAGGCAAATTATGTTTAAGAAATAGTAGCCAGAGAAAAAAAGTGACGTATTTGTAGAAGAGAAGTATTGGTGTCAAAATCAATGTCGGAATTTCAAATACCGCAAGCGATTTCAGTGATAGTTGCATTATCCATCTTCTTTATTCTTCTAATATATAAAATTCCCGTGTCACGATGTTAGTTACCGTACTCCTCCGAAACGGTTCGACCGATTTTTATGAAATTTTGTACACATATTGGGTAGGTCTGAGAATAGAACAACATCTATTTTTCATACCCCTAAGTAAAAGGGTTGCTCACACTAAAAAAAATATTTTATTTTTTGGACGAAATTGTTTGCTTTTTTTATAATGTGGCATTAAAAATACATACAACTAGAAAAAAAAAACATTCGGCAATACAACGTTTGCTGGGTCAGCTAGTAACATGATAAAATTTCAGTTTCTTAAAAGTCATGTTTATTATGCATATTCTTTTTTGTGTAAGCATTTTTTTTTATTGAAATAAGTATGTTGCGCATTCAACTATTAATAATTATACATTATTTTTAATAGCCTCACTAATGTACGGAATAAGAATGGAATTAAAAGCGTGTACAGAGAACTAATTACGTTAATTGTAACTTCTAAGGAAACACACAACGTGTTTATGTAGGTACCATATTTATTAACAATGTTTCTAGAAAGAAACTAAGAAAATATTAATTAATTCTTTAAAATGTTTCCGGGAATTCTTCTGTTTGCATAACGTTCTCAAAAGTAAGTCCTACAAATGTCGAACTTATTACCATTTATCGATCGTTTCGAGGAGAGACTATCGAGCAATTTTAATTACTAGAAATCGATCAAATCCATGACCACGATTTTTATTTTTTGTTTCAGATATTACTCTTCATGAGATAATCTGGTGACAGACTGACGGACAGGCAGCGCGGCGGTATGTCAACAAAAAAACGGTTTAACCTTTGGGTCAGAAAGCCTAAAATGTGTGACTTTTACTCAATTCTGTTGCAAATAACAGTTTTTATTTCTGACTTTCCATTTCTCCAAGGTCATATCAAATCATCAAAAATGAGTTTTATTATTGGTGTCGATAGTCTTAATGTTAATATTTTGATCTGCGGTTCAAACGTTTAAAACGATTATGTGCATGAATAATGTAGCGTGAATTTACAGCAATTATGTGAATTAGTTCACTAATTGCCTGATTTGATTACCCAAACAATGCGATTTTGAAGTAGTTAATGCATGATTTATCATAGTGTGAAACACAACGCACTTTGTAGCTTCATACACCTGCATGAACTTTATTCGCACAATCATCGAACCGTACACATCATTTTCTTTTATTACTTCCTGTTATTAATAATATGGTTTCAATTTGAGGGATAACGTTAATAATTGGGCTGAGCCATTTTACTGTTTCAATATTTTACACTCGCAATTAAAATTATTCTCTATTTAATAAATTGAAATGGAACGCAGAAAAAAGAACTTAATTACGATCGTCACTTTACAGTTTCTTGGTGCGGAAACAGCAACAGTTTGTACATTTAAATAAAACAGTTGAACGTTCTGAATTTTTATTAATAAAAGGGTACTTTTTACTGTCCAGGGTTTTGTCAAGCATTTCAATTAATTTTTTTCACTTGATCGATCAGCCCGCGCGAGAACAAAGCAA
The DNA here is from genome assembly GCF_003590095.1 of Trichoplusia ni. Taxonomy (NCBI): domain Eukaryota; kingdom Metazoa; phylum Arthropoda; class Insecta; order Lepidoptera; family Noctuidae; genus Trichoplusia; species Trichoplusia ni. The sequence continues at coordinate 7,689,914 of NC_039491.1, forward strand.
TTACGACATTGGAACGTAACCGATAGCAATTAATTTGTTTTCGCCTCTACGAGCAACCGTCCGAACGCGCCCTTTGTAGGCGTCAATTCAACGCCTTTTATATTAAATTTTTGTTTGTATTGGACGCTACGGACACGAATTCCAGACCAAAAAAGTGTTGGACATTGATTGTCACTATTATGTATGTGTGATCATGTCGCGAAACAAAAACTATCTGTTCTTCTGATTCAGTTCGTACAAGCGTAGTAACGTAGCGTTAAATAACAGCTAGGTAGAGACTGCATTGCTTGCTTCAATTTCTACATTAAAATGTCTTGACAAAAAATACTTAGAACATTATGAGTCGTTTTAAGGCTAGAGGGTAAAAACGAAACTCTATTGCTAAGATTCCGCTGCATCTGTCTGACCGTGTGTCGCAAGGCTTATGAACCGTGATAGCTAGGTTGTTGAAACCTTCATAGGTGAAATAATTCTTTATGCACTATAACAACAAATTGTGTAAATAAAATTCAAGTTTCGGCTACTACTGTGTTAATTCTTTGTGCAAGATGTTTTTCTTTAGCTTGTTTGTAAGAAACCATTGTTGTCGCGATTGACTCGCACTCACCGGTTCTTTATTCTTTCCCGCAATATACAAAGTAAGGTTATTATTAAAATGAGTTAATTTTTTTTTAAATATATCAAACATCCTTATAACACTTACATTGATTAGTCGGAGAACGTATTTATTTATCATCGCACCCGCATAATTTATAAAGCGGTTCGCTTCATAAATTATTTCCCAATCCAGAAAATATGTATTTCCCTAAAGTAATTCTCATGTTAGGTAATATGTGAGTAAGCAGGCTTTAGTAGGGTAAATCGGGACGCAATATTTAAAACAGCTTTCATGCCCGAGCAAAGACGGGCTTTCACGGAGACCAAAGAAAATAAAAAGCTCTAGATTTATTTTTCAACGTGTATAGATTGTTGTACAAAGGAAATTTACTGGTTTCTTCGTCGTTTTACGAAACCTTAGGAAACAAATCGATACTTTTTGGTGTCATTTATAAATACAACAATGGAACATGAGTGAATTCGAAAAATGTTTTTAACAATATAGCAAAAGTTTAAAACATTAAAATTACTGTAAAATAGTTGTCAAGGGCCATTTTTTTTCTATTTAGACTTAACTGCGTGCCGTCAACTGTCAAGATCATATGTTTTTTTTACAGCCATTAAAGCTTAAATAAGAGCTTACTATTAAGTATCAAAGCATGTTCTTTATTCTTCGCCGTTTAGAATTTTCACAACATTTTATTTAGTTTCAAATGTAACTATGTTTGTTTTTGACGCATACGTATTTCGTGGCAATATTAATAATAATATTATGACATGACATAGAACTGAGCTGAAATCACCGTCAAGTTTAGATTTGATTAAATTCTCTTTTCTATTGATTCTCACGCAAAAAACATCAAAAACATCTGAAAGGTTGATTTTTTCAGGTTTTTTTTTATATATTAACTGTAAATTACCAATTAAAGTTAAATAGATACGAATGAAACGTAACCATTGAATCCAATTAAAAAAAACAACTGATTATTAGCCTATAGACTATAAACATAATATAAAGTAAAAAATAACACGCTATATGTTAAAACCCACTTAAGCAAATTCACCGCAGTTCAAATCGATATTGAGCGTATATTTCTCAGTATTAAATATTGGAAATCTCTTTTATCTTCGTTATTGAATACCTACACGGCAATCTCGTAGATATTGTTAATTAACTTGTATTGTTCCACTTTGAATAACCGATCTATAATTATAATATTAATTTCGCAATCCAGCCACAGGTAACATGATTAATTGAATTGAAAATCGAATTTATTTTAGACAAAGCTTGATCATCTGTTTATTAATATAGTCTGTGGAGGCATTTATTTATGAAGTAGAGAATATTTTATTGAATTATGAAACGAAAATATGTATGCATATATACGAATTTTATGAGCAATGCTTATGTAGGTTTCATCGCATAAGCGTACCCACTTTTGACTCATGGATTTTAGAATGTAAGTAAAAAATGAAAATTCAATAAAAAACATTTATTTTACTTACATAATTTTACAAAATTGTAAAATGTGATATCCATTTTATTATATATTATACAGAAAGTTAAATTCAATTCTAATTAAATATCTACAGAACTTACTAAACGCAAACATGAAATGCTAACAAAAAAGTAAATCCAAAAAAACTTCTGTACATTTGTATAGCCTTCAAGGAAAATGGTAGTATTAGTATCATTACAAATCTTTGATTAACAAGAGATCGACCACAAAGCGATTTGTACAAAGTATTCAGTGAGACGGGTTGCTTTGGGGAGGATTATGTTCCGTTAAACCTTTTTAACCTCGTTTAGTGCCAGTACTAGGAATTAAGACGGCAAGCGAGGCAAGAAGGTTTAATATTGTTACTTCCCAGGAATACCTAATCTGAAACGTATCTTTGGAAACGAACGACGAAAAAGAAATGCCCTATTTTATATGAATATATAGAGCTGTATGAAAAGAGTAACAAAGAGAACATTGTGAAAGTCAACCGTCTTACTAAGAGTAAGATAATTGACATCAAAGTATGAAAACAAGCCTTAGGAGATTAATCAATACCAGAATCCATTTCTAAACTCCTCATTTTCCCATTTCACCCTCCTATATATGTGCGTCAGTAAATCAAACCAAAGAACAAATAGTGCACATGTTCGTGAATCAAGACATAAATAATTCCGGCCCTCTTAGATTTGATGCGGCCTATTCGAGTTTCATTCGGACTGTCGCCCCTCAAGATGTTGTCCCGTTTTGACCGACTGGCTCTCCACTACCCATCGGACACGTATATCGAAATACCGGGTCACGAAGAATGAGCAACGTAACGAACGTGCAATAAACTGAAGACGTGATATCTACCTTTTTCTGCCAAACATCTGGTAAAATGTTACGCTGAACGGACCGAACGGTAAATGAGAGACATTAAAAAAATCCCGACAGCGAACCGATACTAAAGCCCGTTGAAAACATAAATGCCTCGAAATAAATAAAACATAATCAGTCACGACGATCCGGAAAAAAAGATTTAAATAAAAGACAAGAGATAAAGGGCAATACTGAAGCACATCATTTATAAAATGAACACGAATGGTACCATAAACCGGAATCATGAAAGTTTATACCCTGTTTTAGTTAAGGGCGGACCATTCAATCGAGACGTAAAAAATTTACGATCACACGTCAAGAGAAACACCAATGAGGCTGTAAACAGTACCCTTCCGATAGTTAAGTATCGCCTTGTAAAAGTTCATTAGCAATTAACATTATCTACTTTAGCGATTACGTCGTTGCCTTTCTTTATTAAATAAACCTATGGGTCCACGTAACAAGTAGTAGGGACAAATCATTCTAACTCGGTTTTGTTAAAACCTTAAGCCCCGGGCACGAAGGAAAATATATTCTATATAAGCTGTTTTCTTAGAGATTTATTCGAGTAGGGTCACATAAAAAATAGAGTTGGCTTTTAGATGTAGTCTCGCGTACAAATCCTGAAATATCGCTGCTCATTTCAATTAGTTCAGTCGGTTAAAAATTCAATACAAGTAGCGCACTGGTTTTATTGCACTGCTTTTATAAGTAGCTCAGACTTGCCAGCCTTTTGGTTGAATTAATCTCTTTATAGCACCTAAACTTCGTTAGCGTTTCTGACAAGGATCTCATTAACAATCTATTAAAGGAGAGAGAGTAGTAAAAAATTCAATACGCTAGAACTCTGAAACAATATGGAAAGAGAAAAAGATTAAGTGGGTGTGGTGGAAAAGCGTCAAACAAATTATACGTATTTTGCAGTGACAGTATACAGCGCAGACACGACAAAGATTGATAAAGGCTCCGATAGTTTTGTGGAAGTTAGTAAAAGCAAGGAAAGCTGGATAAAGTGATACATGTTTAACCTAAAGCGAGATGTGATAAGCACTTTGTTGGGATAAAAATAGCTTTGAATTATATCAGGAGTAAATACAAAATCTTTAACACAACGATTTTTGTTGTAATGTTAATGTTTAATTGAGATTAGGTTGCACATGTATCAGTCTAAAATTAGGTTTTTATTTTATTAATACTCAACACAAATTAGATACACCTTAACATCTCATGTCAAACAATGTATAGAAAAACATAAAACAATAGAAAGTCATCAAAATTTTGACGATTAATGTAACGAGATCAATGTTATCACATCCACAATTCAATTGAATATTTCAGACAGCAGTTGTATAAACATTCATATAAATAGGACAACACTATTCCATTCTAAACGTATCAGTTAAGTACTGGACTTTCAAAGTAAACACAAACTCGTGGTTATCTATTCCATTAACCAAATATATCAATAGCGCCGCATTCAACTGTCAATTATAACTATCAGATTTAGATAGTAGTTTCCAAGTAATAAATATATTAGCAGTGGGCTGGTGTCCTGGTACGGAGGACGAAGGATCATTCTCGCCTCGGACGCAGCTGAATAATTCAGTGCAAATAGATCGACACCTGTTAAAACTTTGATTGGGCGATGAGAAAGAATCCGATTAATATAATATTATTCGTCCAACTAGTTTGCTATTTGATTATAACTTCGTTACGAGTTGTTGAAGAGATATTGAATAAAAGATTTTCGGCTCATTTTTGTTATTATTGTCTTGGGAGTTTAGTTGTTAATAGTAGAAGAATTGGATGTTACTGTTTTATTTTCTTCCTACTTAGTAGTGAAAGCCAGAGTACATGTCAATATTTCACACTTACATCAAGATTTTAAAAGCCTACTTAGCTCCTATCATAGTGTATTTTAAAACACCACGACCCTTACGCTACAACGCGTAAGCCGATTCCATAAAATTCACCACTATGAACTTAAAAAAAACAAGATGTGGTTTTTAATATCACACCATTATAATATTCTTTTTCCTTCAGCAAAACGCTACGATGTAGCATAAAGTGCTACGCTTTCGTAGCAGTAACTGAACCGCTACGAGTGAAGACACTTGATGAACTTTACAGAGCATTGCGTTCTGTAATTTTACTTTTTGAAGTAGTTTTAATTTGCTAACAACCGGTCCTTGTCGTTCAAAAGTTAGCATTGCTACTTGAAATATTTTAGTATTCATGTTATTGCACTAGAAGCTATCATTATTTATTTTAATGACATCTTCTTGGTTTAATGATTGACACATTGCCTTTTCAAATGTCTGTCCCTTCTATTCATATTTGCGTTATTATACAACTATGTGTTGTGGTCGATTCGCGTTGTGCGAACATGTTTTTAAACTCTCATATGTTAAAGCAGTAAGCTGAGGCTTATGAAGTTATAATCTTCAGAGTTCGTCGACGTTAGTGGACTTAAATATTTATACATTTTCTACATACCGTAGCAGTTTCAGTAATAGCATTCTGTTATACATTTAGGCTTTAAATAAATTGCAAAATAATTATTTGCACACTTAACTTCATATTTCACATTTAGTAAAATAAATTAGAGAAAAACCTGCAAGTTAGTAAAAAAATATCAGACTTGGTAATTGTTTTTCCTGAATAATAACACCAAGCATTTCTTTTCGAGATAGTTACATAAAGATCGCTATTTTTCAAATATTAAGCACCGGAAGGTGTGACAAGTTAAACATGAGTTCATTTAGATTCAAACATTAAAACGTTGAGCGCGGTGACGAGGGTCAAATAAACTGAAAACGTGGACGCCTTTTGGTTCATTTATAACTTCAAGCGCAGTCCATTGGGGATAACCAGTAAACGTAAACTGTCACGCCGTCTGACGCAATCTAATCGTTCAAAATATTGCGGAATATCAAATGGGAGGAAGGTGTAGCGAAGGTATCATCGATTATAAATGTGTTTTCTTTGTTTCCGGGCAGGATGCTTGTATAAGCCGTTTTATAATAGTCACACATTGTTTTAAGTAAAAACTGGAAGTATAATTCACTATATTTGGTAACCTGTAAAGCACTCGGGATATGAAGACATTGCCTATATAATTATCGTATTTAAAAGAAAATTAAGAAAAAAATCTTCCACCTTTAGATTGTACGATAAATTAGATAACCCCTACTCATGATTAACATAATATTTGTAAACAAATACAAAAATATTTGAGCCACAAAAATGTTCCAAAATTAGCGAACTCCTAATACTCTATGGATTTCAGGGTTTGGAATTGAGCCCAATAATGTCAATAGATCGCCTCTCACCACGGGGGACCTGAACAAAGTGTGAGTGCATTAACACTGCCTACTCCCTTAGGGAATACAGGCTTGCAGATACATTAAACATTGGGTACTAATATTCTATTACGGAGAAAAAATTATAAGGAGGAAAGCGATAAGAAAACTTTGGGGTTGAAATGTACTTGAGTACCTACAAGTACTACAGAGTCTACACAGCTAATGTTTTAAATTCTGGCTCTTATGTATATACAATGTATTTAGATACTTAACTGAAACTAATATTTTCATTCGAAAACTATGTTTGAAAAGCTTACATACTAATAGAAAAAAAAAACATCTTCAACCCTGCCAAAGGCGGAAAACGTGACCATTAGTCTGGCAGCATTGTCACTTTGAATGGCACATGCCTCAGTTTTAAGAATTTTTAAACTATTATTTGACACCTTTACATGTTGTTAGCCAGATTGTAGTTATCAGTTAACGAAAGAATTAATAGTTAAATTTTTATTTAATCAATTGTCATATCACAAAAAAAAGTTTTTTCGACCTAAATTGCATAAACAGTTTATTTTACATAAAGACCTCTTTTTAAGTACAAAACAACATTTTATTTTAGAAAAATAAAGAAAATAATACCATCGATTAAGTACTTAACATTACTACACGACTTTTGTTTTAAGAATTACAAAAGTGTTATTTGACACATTTACATGTTCCCAGATAGAACCGTAGTTTCTAATAGTAGTTAAACGAATTGTATCGTATTTCGTTTCTAGCGTTTACCTGAACTAGACCGAATAGTTTTTTGAACCAAAAACTCGTTTAAAAGCGGATATTGCATTCGAGAGCGTTCGAGTTAGATCCATGCTATGTAAACTATTCTTTTGCGTATTAGTATATTTCTTTTCCATACAGGTACCGAAAACTACGGGCTTAAGTATAAGCATACGTAATTCGCGTGTATTGAATCTTATAAATAACAAGGCAAAATATGTAAAGTATGTAAATCTTCTTCGGCAAAGACACGGATTTCTTACGCCTACATTCCTCGTTACTGGCTTTGTCTCAAACAGGGTAAAGGTTAACAATAGCTCCAGGATAAATATAGTCTTACATCAATACACACATTCATTGTGAAGACTCGTACTTCCCTTTGAGTCATTTCAATGTTTTTAATCAACTCAAACTTGAAATCCAATCAGCCATTCATATCAAAAGTAAATTTCTACTCTGATGTGATCACACAAAAATAAAAATATGTTTCCGTAACGAATAAACGTTGGAAATGCCGAAATATGGGGAATTAAGTGGGGCTTAAAGCTGGAGCGGTTGAGGGCGATCCTGCACTCCAGTAAAATATTAAACGTTTGGGCAGATCGTAATTAATAATGTGCTACCATACCACGGGCCGCTGGACGTCTACCGTCCGGATATAACAGAAAAATTGCCGGATCAGGTCCGAGAGCCCTGTTAAAATTCTCGGAGCAATTTTAAGCTTTGCCGTTAAAAAGTGATGTTGCTTACAGGAGGCTAGGATACCGATACCGTCCCAAAAACCACTAATTTTATTATGAACACGTTGTGCATACTGAAATATGTAAACTTCCTACGAGCGGTTCGAATTTTCTCATCATAGTCTAGATGTATGCATGTATAACTCTTCGCCATCCAATCCACACAAAGAAAATAAACAGACATGGATAGGGTACTTTGTCTTAAAGGAGAACTTGAAAGGTACAACAAATAAATAAAGAAACACATAAAACGTTGTAGCTTATACATATATAGGTATACAAAATTGAAATCCTTGCACACGATTCTCAGCAACTATTCGAGCCAAAGATCGATTTAATAAGTCAATAAACCGTCGTCGATTGAGCCAATCTCATTTTATGAGTCCCTTGGCTGCACGATCAGACATCCTAAAAGTTACCAACGACCATTTCAAGGAAACAGCCTGTCTGTGGCCTTTATACCGTCAGAACTCATTGTCGATATTCAATCTCCGACTGTAATTGCAGTTTTAAACCCCTCTGACAGTTGTACGGCGCGAATACAAAACTGGAAGGTCAAAATAATACAACATTGAGAAACCAGATTAAAACGAGGAAAAATTATGATTACCATTCTATTTTCACATCCTGAGTTTGTAAAAAAACGCCTAGTGGCACTTTTTCAAAATTAATTTTTCTTATCTTTACAACTGAGTAACCAAAAGGTTAGTCATAAGGAAAACCTTATCACGTGCGCAATAAGGAGATTTTCAATTTGACGTAGGATTTTAAGTTAAATTAAATGTAGTATTTTTGACAATACTTTCATAAAACCTTTTTCTAACGAGATATTTCTCAACACACACTACCTTAAATTAAAATTAAATTGTGAACCTAACTATAAAATGTTTTTAAAGTTTAAAATAAAAAAAAAAATTACAATAACATTAAAACATGAATACATGCAGGATAATAAACCAGTACGATTTCAACTCGACAACAAACAAACGACAATTTAAAAGTAATTTTGCAGCTCCAACAAATAAAACGAGCTTCGTGAATTTAAAACCGGTACTAAATCAAAGGACAAATCAGACGGTGATGGACATTCATTATCGGCTCACTAATCATTAATTAAAGTGTTAAACATGAGACTGAAACTATTTATGTAGGTGAATTCAAACATACCCGTTGCCAGCAAGCTCGTTACGTGATGGAACCATGTTAAGTTTGTACTGGCATACATTATATGGTCTTGGATAATAACAAGACGTTATTGCACTACAGTGTATTAATTACATTTGAAGTAATAACTCTTTAGAATAATCTTTATTATGAAGACAGAAGGAATATTCTTACATGGCAACCAAAATCTATATTCCTTGTTTACATAACCATGTTTCAGTAATAAAATATGTTTTTTCTAGGAATTGTAATTAATTTTAATTTGGGCATTAATTAAATGAACATTCTGTATACATGTTGTATACAGTCTGCTTAAACAGAACGAAGGCACTTTTTTCTATGCATGGACAGTTTTCGTGGAAATAAACCAGAAAAATATCTCAAAAATTCAAAATATTTGGTCAAAATAAATAAATAGTAGAACATTTTTTTTAATTAATTAATTATATCGTGGAGGCTGTTACAGTACACATAAGAAGAGCATAATTGTCTATTCAAAATACCCTTTGATAAAGTTAAGACTTTAATGCTACATACAACGAAACTTGAAGGCACTAAACTTAAACTTACATCTTAATGAGTTTATTAATAGAAGCCAAAGTCTATGTAATCAATTTTGCGTTTTTCTGATCCAAGAATGTAAAGGGACTGAAGGCCTGAGAGGTCGCTCGGGTGGGTAACGAGCTCTCCAGCCCAAGTGGCGACTTCTCATGAGCATCCCTTTGATCCAGCATTTATACGCCGCCTTGAAACCTAATGAGATGGCAGACCTTTTTGGAAAATCGTGTGATAAACAATCTTTTTAATAAATAAAGGTTTCTATACGCTTTTGTTATAGTGTCAGATGTTTATTTGTTGAAGGCGGTAAGTAAAGTTGTGATGCAGATGTAACCATGTAAGAATTATTATTATGATAAACTAGCCTAGAATATACTACTGCTGGGTGAAGGCCTCATAATTCTTCTTAAAAGTTTCTCTCTCGTGAGACGCCAGTGACCAGTTCGGTAAAAACTACAAGAAGAAATACTTACAAAGATATACTTTGTTAAAAGCCTTAACAGTTATACCTAATTACTTCAAATAAGTCAAAGTGATAAAAAAATGTATTTAGTAAAAGCAACAATAAGCATTTACTCAGAAAAACTTGCAAAGCACTTAGAAAAATGTAGGCAAGGGTTTTCATGCAAAACTATAAATAAGGCACAGCTTTCTTATTCCGTTCACGAGAAATTCAAACAAATTCTGTGATAACTAAATATTGCATTTTAAAAGACACTTTCTGAACAATAGTCTTAAGGAGAATCTCTTAAAATTGTGTTACGATTTTCTTTGGTTCTTTGTTGAGAAGAATGCTTTTACAATATCTTTCTGGTACTTTTGAGAAAAGTTTTTAATAGTTGCATAAATTCGTAACAGTTTTTTAGACTTTATTTATCGTAAAAGATAAGCCGTCCCTGTTAGTTCCCACTTGACATCACATACGGATGAGGGAGGAACTTGTATCCTTTATTAAAGTAAAATTATTGCAGATGAGGAACAGAGACTACGGTAGAAATCGAGACATGTTCCATCTCACTTCCACATTCAGTAAAGCACAGATGCCAAAAGTCATTACAAAGCAAAACTTGTCTACAAAGGAACATACAATTATCATTAAATTCGAATAAAAATAACCGTTAAACCAAATTCACAATCACGAACAAAAACTACTTTTCTCATAAACAAAATGGGGTAATTTCCCTAGTCGCTGCACCTGTACAAATTCAGTCATATGCTATCATAAAACAGGTTTTAATTCAAACGTTTAAAACTTCATCTGTTTCGTGTTATGCCACAACCCCAAAACCTCGTTTGGTTGGTCAGCGGTTATTTGGCAACTTAAGAGTGTGTTCATACTAGATGTTGATGTAATATTTGTTGAGTTTTTCATTTATGTACGTATTAGCTATTATTAGCGGTTTCTTTCTCCTGGATGTCTGTTATAGCAACAACCTAAACCTTTTTTGATTTTTCAGTTATATCATAATACCAAAATTTTGTGAACAACTGTTGAGCGATTTAATGGCGAAAACGCAATAGACAGATAACAATCGTTACGAAGCCCTTATAATCAAACGATCTCGAAAACTTATTCGCATCGAAGATTCTCAATGTATGTATATGGATGCAGAGAGTGATATTAGCTTCTGTACCATTGCACTGGTTATCTACTTTACAAAACACAAATTACGCTAGAAATCATTCATTAACTTTCCAACGCAGACTTTCTGAAGAGTGTCACTTGTTCTCTTCAATTTCATAAAGTTCACACTACCACAATAGAATTTCATTAGCGCTGCCTTTTACCCGATTCTATAAAACATTATTTTCCGATACTTTACCTTAATTACATGTCGTAATTTGCAGACTTACGTTAAAAAATAAAGACCAGAGAAGTATGTTGGTTGAAAATAGCATACTGCATCAAAACTTTAACAATTTTCTTGCAACTGAAATGCAATTTGTCTGTATGCGCTCTTACAACATAAAATGTGGGATTAGGTACTTGTATGTACTTTACTTTGTACTATTAGTGTACTTAGTCGCTTAGTATATCATGTGAAATTGGCTATGCGGTCGCAGACAACGTGAGGTAACAGGATGGACTAAATCAGTATTTAATATTGTTTTATTTAAATAGGGATGATGACATTTTATTTTTCATAAGTACGTGTCTTTTATTTTGCATCATAAATTGATTAAATTGCCGTAAATGTAACTTGAATATGTCACGATTGTGTATATTTTTTTCAAAATCCTAAACTTTAAAGCAATTAATCTTTGTAAATTTCGTTTTCGGAAAAAGGCAATCGTGACTAATATTTTTTGATTATCTAATATTTTACTCTTCATACTCAGTCATCATCCCTATTGTACATAAAACATTAAAAGTGGGGTTCAGCTTGAGGCAGTATAACTTTGGTTTTGATTTTGTATTCGTGGAAGTTCCAATAGGCTTGGTAATTATGTTTGAAGTTTCATATTCATATAGGCCTTTCACAAAACGAAAATGAGCTTTCATATGCTATACATGTAAATAGATATTTTATCTAAAATACACAGCTCAGGTCAAACGCTAATCTGACTTGTGACTTGAAAATAAAAAAGTAACCCTTCAAATTTATAATTATAGATAGAAACAGTTGCTTAACCCGAATTTATTTTTATTAATTGTTATAGCGGCAACCGAAGTACTTTATTAGTCAAAATACCATCAGTCAATCTATCACGATTTATGACAGATTGACGCGTCTGTCTGTCTGTATGGTATGGTAAAATTCACTGATAAACATTTCAATGCTATACCTCCATGTAACTTCTTGTTTGTAGGTTCTTGTTTGGTGTAGATTTGTAGAACACTGCTAAGCTAAAAGAGAACGGAAGCTTGACTCAAACGCAGCGTAAGGTGCCGTCGTGTCACTTCCTAGCTTTGTACCCAGTCAGAATTATCTTTCTGACAATCCAGAGAGTATCAAAATAATTCCAAATGAGGGATTTGGTCTATGGGATTAAGGAAACTTAAGAAGAACAATAGCACCATTATGTTTCGCACACGGTAATAATTGAATTCTTATAATAATTCTTGACTATAAAAAATGGCTTTTTCAACACAAAGACCCGTAGGCGGTAGGTGGTTTATTTATAACTATCGATACCATACTAGGGATAAATTTAGATTCAGTCATAAAAATTCAACGCCAATACCGCTTGATGACAATACATCATTTAGCTATCTGATTCTGACTATGGACAACTAACGCTGACTATTCGCTCAAACGTACTAAATTGACAAAAAGTCAAGTCACTTGAACTAAGAAAGCTATTGTTTCTAATACTTACACAAGGAGCCCCGTGGGCCTGTAGAATAATTAAATTTCTCCTCTTATTACACTATAATGTATTAACTGACTAATAAAAAAAAACACTACTTTTTGAAGGGAAATATCATTCCCATGTACGACTGAGCAATAGAAGGCGCAAGATACAGGTTAATCTAAATTGGTTCAACTGCACCACTGGTTCGATACCGGCGTAGGACAAGCATTTCTGAGATCCACGAATGCTTTTTCTATGTCCAGGTATCTTGTACATATGCGTTAAATGTTGTTGAAGCCACCGAGTCAAAATGAATGAATCTTCTATATTTCCTTAAACTATTCAAACTCTTCAAGATAAGGCAGACAAAATATTTTACCCGACGGGGCAGGATGACAATTGCATACTTGCACAACACTACAAGTTTCTGCTAACACAGACGACTAAGTCAGCTCATCGCCAGATGGCATAACATTGCACCACCAACTGCGTACGCCGTACAGAGAACAGATATATAATTTATTTGCTCACTAAAGTTCCGTCGCTGAATACATTTTGTTACGCTCTCAGCTATAAATTCGTGGATACTACACCTGCTAGGTATTAATCCTTGTAAACTTACAGCTGTTTACTTCTGTTAATAGCTTTTGTTTTACATCGTGTGTTAAAACTGGATTACGTAATTATGATTTATTCTCTGCCTAACACTGACCAGTCAAGAGCTATACTCGCAGTTTTTAATAAATTTTTCAACTGTTGTTGAGATTTTTAATCCTTACTATTTACATGTACGTATACCAATACTTTGACTCATCACAGCATTGTTCGAAACACTATATGACGATCGAATTGCATTCTTAACTCCACTTGACGTTTGGGTTTTACGCAGCAGCATTGTCCAATGAAAAATGCTTTTCGTTAAATATTTGTACATGAAAGAAAGTAATTATTTTTTACAAAGTTCCAGTTGATCCCGCTCGGCAACCTTGAATGAAGTTTTTGCTTCCGGGCCGGAAAAGCTTCGGGATCGCTCTTGTACGAAAAATATTTTTTTGAAACAGGTATGCCCATATGTGTACGTAAATATTACATGAAATAAACTTAAATGTGCTAAAACGTCCGTCTTTTATTTGGTTGTAGTTCGAAAAGGTTAAATGGCTAGATGTACGGTTGACAGTCCATAGATATTATAGAGAAGAAATCATACGATGCTTGTATTTTAAATTCCGTACTTATTTATTGATATAAAAGTGCAAAAAAGTTTGTTCTTCCGCATAAAAAGAAGATAAATTTATACATTATTATATCTCAAGACAAAATAAATAAAAAACAAAACAAAAAACAATTAAAATAGTAAGAACATATTCATGCGGGTCACGATCTCGCATAAGCGTGTAGAACAGATTCAGTTTACAGCACAATCATGGAACAGACGGAAGGTATGTACAAGAAGTGTTAACAGCTAATTCGGAACACAGTGTAAGCGAATTAAGATGCCTTAAGAGTAGTAGTGAAGGAGTTTAAAGGCAGCTTTTCTTGCTCGTTGCTTGCGCCAGTTAATTAGGATGTCGGCACGCTTTCCTCGGCCCTCCCCATCCAACTTGAATGGATCATCCAGTGTAACGAAATACTTTACCCTAAACTGTTTCCAGATATTAACAAACAAGGTTTTATTTTGTCTTACTGGCCGAGTAAGCAAGAGTAATTTATACTTCAAAAATTAACAGAAATACATCTTAAAGTCAAAACTGTCCCTTTTTAAAACCAATGTTTTTTTCAGACTAAGAAGTACCAGATTTTCTTTATATTATATTTTAAATGTATTTGTATATATTTAATATTTTATACTAAGAAAAAACTAAATCTAAAGATATAATCTCTACCAGATAACATCTCTATAGCTGCTAATACACTAAACCCTTCAAACAACCAAGTTTACGTAATTTAACCTTCATAATCACTAGACAATAACGAAAGTAGATTACAATAAGGGATGGGTAACAATAAAACTCCCCCGCAACGGAACTATTGTTTAAACATTAGGAGAACAAACGAAGATCATTAGAGTGCTCACTGCTCTTGTGTGGGAAAGTAACGCACTACTATACCGATTGGTTTACGTCTGACATTTAACGAGGCAGTAAACGTTTCTTACAATATACCTACTGCCTACTTGGGGGAACGCTATAATTGGGTGTTGTTCTTTTATTTAAATTGTGGAGATGCTGCTTCTCTGGTACAACAATGTACATCTTCTGTTGGTTTGGTAGGTATGAATGATTTATTTATAAAAGAAAAAAGAGAAACATTGCACTTTGTGACAAATGCAATGAAGACTTTTGTTTAATTTTTATTTGAAACTGAAAATCCACAACACTAAAATGAATATAGGAGCTGAAAATCTCTTGTCCTTTTCAAGTAACGTAATTTCATACAACTGTACAATACACAAAATAAATTCTAAATCAGGTTTGAATAAACCAATTTTATACGACTTAGTAATTAATACTCAAAATAATGTTAAAGGGATTGTTTGTCGTCGGGATCTTAGAAAATATCTACCCTTGGCCAAAAAACACTTTTTCAACGTCCGAACTGCCACGTATCTGTCAGCAATATTCCAAGGATAAGGATAACTGGCTATTCTCATCTTAATTTATCTAAAAGCGGCTACAGAAACATCTCAAATCTTGTTCGAATAAAATTTTATGGAGGAAGTTCTTGTATATAAAAAAATAGGTTCGTTTAAGATCTAAACAATAGTTTTCTGCCATAAATTAACTTTTAGAAAAATGTTATCGAAATTGATTCGTATAGGGTAAATAACTAACCAAATAAAATTGATTAGGAAACCACATCCAAGCAAATAACACTTAAGATGCAAATGTTTAATATTAATCGTTGGTTTCCCTTATTTATTTCCCAAGTTACAGCTTGTTGACTTTGTAAAACGTCGCTGGGGAAATATGCTTACTTGCTCTGAATTTGTTTCTTGACCGACTATGAGAGAGTTTAGCACTTTTTATTCAAGTATTTTTAAGTTTTATTATTATAAGGCATCAAGGCGTTTTGTGCGGCTCCAAACTGTCATGCTGTAGGTACTGAATGATAATGACACTTGCTTTACTTATGTTTTATAGGTTATTATTAGAGATGCGCCGAATAGTGGTTTCACCGAATAACCGAATGCCGAATACTATTCGGTTTAAAGTTTACCGAACCGAATATTCGGCCGAACTATTCGGTTCAAAATTTTATTGCCTCGCCTGGTAAACAGGTTTCAACATGTCCTTACTTGCCGCCCGCAAGATTAAACATTTAAAAAAATGTTATTTTTAAAGTTTTAACTGTTTAGTTTCAGAAATAAATATTACTAGCTTTCGTTTCGAGGTCGGTTATATCGCGTTTCCAAGAGATCTCTTCAAAAGTCCGGGATAAAAACTATCCTATGTTCTTTCTCAAGGTCAACTCTATCTCTGTACCAAATTTCATTAAAATCAGTTTTAGACGTGATTTTTAGGTTTAGACGTGAAAGCGTGACAGACAGACAGAGTTACTTTCGCATTTATAATACTAGCTGTTGCCCGCGACTTCGTCCGCGTGGTTAGAAGATATAAGTTATAATTTATACCTGCCTTCTATCTATCTTGTAGGATTCAGTCAGCGTTTGCAATGTAAGCGCAAAAAATGTGTTTTTTTACGACCTCACATTAGAAACCTCAAAAATTGTAGCCTATGTGTTCTGATTCTGATGTATAAGCTATATTGTGGTAAAGTTTCATTTAAATCCATTCAGTAGTTTTTACGTGAAAGAGTAACAAACATCCATTCATCCATACTTACAATCTTTCGCCTTTATAATAGTAGTAGGATTATACTAGGGATTATTATGTTGTTCTATGGTTGAAATATTTTGTTTGGAGTTTTAAGAGTATAATTTATGAGTAAAGACTGATTAAAGCGTTTTTTAAACTAAAGTAAATATTGACTAGAAAGTTGTAAGTGAAATGTTGTTGTTTAAGAAATAAATATGTAGATTTTTGGTTAAAAATAAACGCTGAGAAGTTTTTTTGGATTCAAAAATTTTTTCATAGTATTCCGAAGACTTATAACAGTATAAGTTATATCTTTGAGTTCTACATCGGGTAATGTGGCGGAAAAAAAAAGAACCGAATATATTCGGCACCAAACCGAATAATTCGGCCGAATACGAATAGTGAAAAAATAGCCGAATACGCCGAATACCGAATACCGAATAGTTATTCGGCGCATCTCTAGTTATTATTGTTTTATATTATTACTTATTTTTTATTTACTGCAAATGTTTAACAATTTTTTGCACTGTTGAAATTGTACAATAAAACATAAAGACTGAGAAAGAATAGCGCTATTAGATAGACTATTCCTTAAACTAAGTCGGGCCTGTATCTTAAGGTTCAGCCTTAGGCATTTGATTATAATTATTCTGATCGTACGAAGATAAACAGTGACGGTTTAACATTAAAAAATAAAACTTAAGTCATTAACAAAACTAATAAACTACTTAATTGTAAGCAATATACTACTACTAATAGTATTTTTATTATTTATCTTATTTCAAAGAAAAACAAAAATAATGATATCTTAAAATCAAAATCATATTTCCGAATACATTTTTATGACCGGATCGCTACACAGTAATAACGATTGAGTATTTTTACGGCCAAATTCTGGTTGCGTTTGCCAAAACTGTATACCTACGTATATGATAGAGAATGGGAATTGGGATGCAACGCTGGGGCCCGGCACACGACACCGTAAATACACAAAAACTTCCCTGCCAAAGTTCCATTGCACTTGTTTATGAATACGGCCCCTGCCTGGGGATCCAACAGCCGAATAAATGATGACCAACGTTATTTTTGCACGTAACAAAGTTTATATTGAAAAAGTAAATACGGTTAAATTTTCGCTGTGTTGGTTAGTTTTGGTCGTATCGTATATCGATTATTTGTAACTTGAAGTAAGAGAAATTAAATGGTTACGCACCTAACGTTGATTCGTGAGACTCTACCTGCTTGGATATAGGCATGTAGAGCGACCTACCAATAAAAAGACAACCTACAGCAATCCTACGTAGGTAAGTATTAGTTAAATATCTAACAATGCATTCGATGTGTTATGTAACTTTTACATCCAGATGAGAAATTAGTTCTAAACTTTATGAAATAACCGGTCAAGTTCGAGTCGTGATACTCAGCCTAAAAATCACATCATCGCAGCTTTACGAACGCGTTCGTGTTTAACAAATCCTGATCTCCGGAAGTTGGCAGTTCGTTTCATTTTCCACGTTGATACTATTTCCTCTTCAATACGCTGTTGGCGATTTCCATCATTCCGACTAGGTTATACTATAACTAGGTTGGTACATTGCGTAGGGAATGATTGCGTTAATTATTTTAAGACCTTTTGAAAGTTTGAAAAAGACACACAAAGTTTACTTGCTTAGGCGTTTTTACAGAACCTTTAGGTACACACTCAAGATCAAAAGTAAATAGGTAGGTACTTGGTGCTTAGAAGCCTACTAGTCATAGTTTAGTAAAACCTTTGTTTCTCCTTTCCTAGAGATAAGTTTAAAACTTCAGAAATAATAAAAGGTCAATTAATGTTTGACTTTTCACTTCTCGGTAAACCAATGTTTCTTTATCCGAATGCTTGTTTTACTATCTCCTCGTATTTATAATAAATTACCTGCTCACTGATTACCCCGACCAAAAACTATAATGATCGCTTGAATACTATAATTTAATGCTCGCGTGTACCATTTTTACATACAACAAGTATCTATTTGTGTATGAATAATAAATTGACGATGTGAACATTTGAATTTGGCTGAATGTTCGTGGTTGATTCTGACAACGCAGCCTAATAATGACGGTGTGCATTGCACTACATAAAATACACAGTAGGACCCCGATTCTGCTATTTACAATGGCCTATGAATAAATGGCAATTTGATTAAATTTGATATTATTCCTATTCTCTTATGCATCCAGCCAACACAATAATTGAAAATTCGTTGTTTTGGACTTTTAGTGTGTCGTCCCTTACTAAATTTTTAATTATTGTGTAGGAAAATGCATGAGAATACGGAAATTCATTTTAAGCCAATTTTCATTCATTCATGGGCCATTGTAAATAGCAGAATTGGGGCCCTGATATCGATTCTCGTTACTAATACAGTAATCAAGATAGGTATATACAAGCAATAAGTTCTTTTTTTAAACGTTGCCACTAAGGTATTAAGTCCCTCCATGTCTCGAGGGGCTTTACGAACATTCAAGTCACATGCACAAAAAAATACAGACTCTGGACAAGCATTTCTGGATTACATAAACGCTTGTCCTACCCGGAGATCGAACCCGCGGAAATCGCGCCCAGTAAGTTTTGGCGATTTACGTATCCTATAGATTATAGAAATAATTTCAGTCAGACCTTATTGATCTTCTCTATACTATTCACTGTACCTATACATACAGGTATGTTAGTAATTATAGAGATTTTATAGTGACATTTATAACTCCGTCAAATAATGTAGATCTACCCATTAACTTCAAACCACTAAACCGGTCATGTTATTTAACAGCTAACACCGATTTTTCGTACGTTCCGTATTTCACATTTTTCAACTAAACATTTATACTCAATTTGCTTCACGAGGCTTGCAACTAGACTAGACGGGGTATTTTCGACAAGGTGTTCTTTACAAAGAATTTTCACACGCTCGACGGATCCACGTAAACGTTCGCGCGAGTTTGTACTAAGCTTTAACGAAACTATCCGAAGAACGAAATTGTGAAAAAACATCGAGAGTTTTACTTATTTTTGTATCTTCGGTGCTAACGTGTTTAGAAATTTTTGTTGACCTGTGTCGTGTCACGTTAACTTACGCTTCCTATTAAAACTGAACTTTACTATAAATATACCTATGTAAGTGAGTAGGTGAAATGTGTATAGGTACTCTATTTATTTAGGTACTTAAAAAAGTAAACAAGTTTATATTAGGGAATCTAAATATTGGTCTTTCTACAAACACATAATATGTAAGTATTAAATAAATTTAATGCCTGATGAATAAAACGCCTTAATTAATTCAGTGAAAATTCAATGAATGATTTGGTCATCTTTAATCTCTACTATAGTTTTATACCCATTTATTTGTTTTGGTCGCGTTTTTTTTTTTAAACCAACTGAGTTTTTAGACAAAATGGCCTACCTAAACAAATGCAGTACCTAAGTGTAACGTAGATCTGCTTTATGGCAAAAACTACTGAACTGATTTAGAGGAAACTTGGTACACAGATACTTTATAAACAGGTTTAACACATAGGTTAGTTTTTATCCCGCTTTATGTTCCCATGAGATCAATTTCGATTTGCAGCAGGCGGGCCCGCGGGCAACAGCTAGTCTACTTCTATTATATTATTTCTGCCGATAGATAGGTGAGTGATGACTTTGCATTTTGTCGAAGATGGTTTAAACCAGATCAGTGGTCCGTATCATTACCAGTTCTAGCAAGTGTCGGCCCGGAATGAAGTAACTATCAATCTTGTGATTCACAAAGAATTTTTTCTTGTCAGTTTCTCACTCAGAACTTAAATCTACTTAAAATAAGTTTATGTTCGTTTTAATATTCTGACTAAGCGATAAATTGTAGTAAGTAGGTATAAGTATGAATTTGTAAGTAAGTACCTAATTTAAAATTATCTGTAAAGAAACTAACCAACAAAAAAAGATACCAACTTTAACCAAAAACAAGTAATAAACTAACCTCGGTATTACTTTTCATTAGAAAAAAAGTAACCGCCTACTTGTAAGCACTGTACCACGTGACACCTATGCCATTGACCTCTATTTAAACGCGTATGATAATAGAGGTAGCTATTATTGATATATCGGTAATTACTGTAGGTAGTTAGTAGGTACTCACATTACCGCGTCAAAGTGAGCAGTCATATGTATCTCTAAGTAAATGCTCATTATTGTAATGTACACCCAGTTTTGATATTGGCTTAACTCTATTGCTAACGCTCTCCTGTCGGTACCTAGTGTACCTACGTTCGTCTGTACTGATGAACCTACCAGGCGAGACAGATAAAGTTTTTTCTGTACATGTATTTCTTTCCCGCGCTGTTATAAGAACGAATAATAATAACATGTCTATATTCAACGGTAAATTTAATAGATCAACTTTTTTTGTTGGCTTTTGACCGGTTTTTAATAAGTTAAGCTCGAAATTTTATATTCTGTTTTATTGATCAAAATAAGGATGTTTCTATTATGTAATTTTATGATAAATACCCTTATTTTTATTGAGACCAAGCAATCATATCGTCATTTTAGTACTTTTCCATTATCCTCGATGCATTTCCGTCTAAGATCTTCTAATTAATAAAGCAGCAAGAATAAAAGGTTTGTAAAATAATTATTACTCATAGTCAAACACAGTAGGTAACTTCTTGTATACCACTATAATCGCGGCCTATATTCTTAATTATATTTGGGATGCTCAGAAGAACCTCTGTAATCTTTTAATTATTAAAATCCTATTTACAGGTTTGAAAATGGAAACGCGATAGAATTTATAAAATGGTTATTAACGTTAACGTTTTGTTTTTCAACACATTTTTAATCATTATAGTTAGAAGCACTATGTGCTACTAAGTACATTGTAATTCTGGTTGCTAAATTATCTAATCATTTACGCTTATCTGTGATAAAATAAATGCCAGGTTAAAAGTAGTTTCTGTGGATGCAAAACAAATTGAATGGTTCTCAATAACATAGTGTATTTTAGAACTTCAATCAAAACATTAGATTTACAGAACAAAACTCGTACACAACCTAGATGCTATCCATTCAGGTCAACAGTCTCCAAAAAAAAGTCTTTTAGGGATACAAGTAAGAGTTTAACAGTATATTTAAGTAAAATAAATATAATGATGTAACACTAGAGAGAACGTTCATTTAATCATAAAATTAAATACATCCACAGAGCCAATGTATCTCCTCCAGAGATGGCCATCTTACAACACTTCAGATCAGATTAATGCTGTCACTCCCGATGTACGAGCACATACATTGCTAAACACGCCAGGACCGCAAACTGGAACAAAAAGTATTAATACAGACTTGACATGTTTCAGTTTTGAACAAAATTCTGCTGCGTTATAACGCCGTGTCAGCTCATGATTATGGACCCTGGCTGGGTCCGAAACTTGTTGGACTATCCACGGGAGTAAAGCGTTGTGTCATAATAATATACAAGTTAATAACAACCACACAAATAAATGATAAGATGTAATGTTTATTGGCATTTCTATTAGGCATCTTCTTCAATTCAAAATATTTGTTAGTTGTTAGGTAAATGATTTCTTTAATTATTATATTATTATTAATCATGATTTTGACATTCATTACCTGCATTAGGAGTATTTAGAAAGCTGAATAATGTTGGTTAAATCAACAAATTATAGTTATTAATATGAACATATTATTAGAACAACATTGAAGAAACTGAGACAAGATGAGGTAATGTTATTGTTTTCATTTTTTACATTGTTTACATAAATTATTTATTCTTAGATCTTAGTTCTGGGCCAAATATATACTATCATCTAAAATTAATTATAATAAATTCATTTACTCTATTGTTATCTTTGCTTATGACCATTTAAATAGCAAGGTAATTTAATTCATATTTGTAACCAGTGACAATGTTGATAACCATTTCCCCAGGTCAATGTAAATAGTCAATAAATATTAGATGTTATTACTATAATATACATAACTCTAAGACACATTTATAGTTAAGTATATTAGCCAATATTCAATAGTTGTCTACATTTCCACAAAGTGATGTACTAGAATTATTCTTTCTTTATTATTCTATTAGTATGCTTTCTTTGACATGGTGGCAGGTTTTGGTAAATAATTATTAAAGTTTAAGTTGAATCAAATGTCTCAATAAAATACAACTCATAACTTACTGTGAAGTACATTTTTAAGCTTCCATACCCTAGGGGTAAATATGCAACATTTTTGTATGATACCCTAGATATTTGTCTGTAGCCTATTTGTATGAAACAATTAGGAAAATTCAGGTAGGCATTACAAAACCAATCCTTCTGAATAGTTACTATCCTCTTCCTATCATGCAAAAGGCAATGTACGCATACTGTCACATTTTGTATAACTGTCCAAATCATCCACAGTCAATCAAATTTAATTCAACAGCAAACAAAATTACCTTAAACTTAGGATATTCGTTCATATATATGGTCACCATGCCAACGTAAGGTAGAAAACCTCTTGCACGACCCACAACATCCTTCTTGGTAAGCCACAACTGACCCTGGGCGTATAATCCTCTGTCGTCCACACTATTGTTATCACCTTTTGTCAGGAACTTTACTGTACCGTTATTCCTGAAATGTCAAATGGCATATGATACTTTAAAGATGTACATACATCGTAGCATACATTGCATACTATATAACGTCGCAAGCTATTTTGTGTTAAAAAAACAACAGAAACCGCCTTTGCTTCAGGTTCGTAGAGAAGTTGTATACTCACTTTTCGTGAAGCTTTAGAACCCTGTGAACAATTGGAATGTCTCGCCCCTCCACTTTGAAAACTACGATCTCGCCGACACGCACGGGCTCTTCGGGATAGTTCGTCAAAAACAGTAAATCGCCTCTGTGGAACGCAGGTTCCATACTGCCTGACAACACCACAACTATTGGGCTTTCACTACCAGTTACAACCATGAGGCCTTTCCATATCATTAGCGCTGAAGAAACTATCATACCAAAACTTAGAACTTGGTAGATGAACTGAAAATAAAAAGGACAAACATAAAATAACAGCCGGTAAAATATTAATGTAATACAACAGATCGTCACTGAAACATTACCTGCCGTTTGTTCATGCGCTTCACATCGTCAAATATGCTGTCGAACATTTTGGTTTCTGTAAATAATCTCTAACAACTACAAGAAAGGTAATTTATTTTTGGTTATCGCCTTTCCCTGTTGTCGTCTTGTCGACAGCACCACGTCAGATAGGTAGAGATAGACAAAAATTGCAATTATCGATATGATTTTAAATACACCTGAATTTCACTGATAAGGTGAAAATATGAAATTAATTTAATATTTTTTATTTTAATTATGAAACTATCGTAATTAGTTGAATTTGTTTACATAAAGTCAATAATAAACCTACTGAAGAGATGACATTCTAGCTTACTTCATCGACATTTTATGACCACACGCCATGTCAGCTCAATAGTATTCAAGTACAAGCCTTTTGAGCAAAATTCAAATACGACATACGAATAAATCAAGGTTTTTAGAAAATTACTTATTTGATAAAAGATTACAGAAGAAATATAAAATGCTTACAACCGCTTCAAATATAGTTTTTTGCTGGAAAACATGCTCTGCAATAGTTAATTTCAATTTTCTTTATCTACTAATTACGATCATCAACAACTCAATGTTTATAAACCTGAAAATTAGGTCTTCGAAGTAGTTCGAATCCTTTAAGAGATTCATTTGAAAAGACGAGTACAAAGTCTAAATAAGTTTATTAAAAAAGTGCATAAATACATTAATACGTAACACAATTGGAATTATTTAACGAGTCATTTCAACATCTTGATATTCAGCAAACTTCAGCTTAATTGTAACAGTATTTGGAGTTGTAACATCAGCCACTAATATGTCAGCTCCATTGAATAATCCTAGTTCTGTTAACTTCTTTTTTAAGTTGTCTCTAGTCCTCTCTTCAATGCTTTTTATGGATGACATGTATAAAGTTTTGTTGCGGCCGTTTATAACTGTGGTTATACCTGAAAATTTGAAATAAAGAGTGAATTAAAGCCAATCAAAAGATGTAAAAAGATGAGAGTTAATGATGATGTCATTGACTCAACAAAAATACATATTCGAAAATGATGATTTATCAACCTGGACTCTTCATTAAATAAGCAGGGTCTTCACAAAGTTTATCATAAATACTCTGCAGGGTTGCTTGTGGCTCTATCTCCACAACCCGTGTGGAGTTGCTGCAAGCTACACAGTCAGGTCTTTTCTCAGCATTAAAAGTATAGGTGTAAACACCATCAGCCATGTTCATCACCATGTAGTTATTCATGCTTGTACAGCATGATGTTGCCAGTTTAAAAACCTACAATAAAAGTTATAAGTATTATATTATTTTGGAGGATGTTCAATAAATATTTCAATTTCTTAAGTCTGCCTCAAGTAGGCTTTTTTTTTGTTACATTGAAAAGTATACAGGGAAAGCCAACAAGATCTACGTTAGTTGTGTGTTAGGCGCAAATACAATAAAAGTCTTGTATACCAATAGTGAGATTCAATATAGAACCAAACTCACTTCAGAAGCACAGCAAGCAGCTATAGCCGCATTAGTACTGGCAACAGCAGGAATGATATTCTTCAGAACTCCTTGAGTTAATCTGTATGTAACATTTGATATTCCATGCTTCATAGCCCTATCTTGAGCCTTCTCAAACACCCAGGCTACATGCTGAGGGTCATCACCATCAAGAGCAATATTACTGCCCCAAGGGTTCTCTTTAGCCCACTGTATTACTTTCACATACTCTATACAATGTTCTGGTAATCTGGAATCGCAATTAAGGTTTAATTAAACTCATACTATATAATTCAACATTATATCCAATATGTACCTTACTTTCATAAATGGAAATAATTTGTCACTCCGAATCTTTTACTTTTATGACAAAACGAAAAAAAATATTTTTAATAAAGCTACATTTAGTTAGGCAATATGCTGAAAACAAGCTTGAAGCTACAAAACTTGAAGCTAGAAAAATAATTTATTTAGCAACTAAAATTTAGTAATAAAATATGAATCACAGTACCTTGGAGTATTAGCAATAGTGCATAAAGGGAAAGTCTTCTGTGGTGGGTAAAGATCAAGAGTACACTCAATACAGGCACTCATGCCAGGCAGTATAACCCTTGCATTACCCTTGAAGCCCTCAGTACCACCATCAACTAGAGGTATAACACTGCTTTGATCTAGACTTCCTGAAATTACATTGTGTGTTTTAAAAAACCTAATTAATATGGCAAAAACTTGTTCAATAGATCCTCTTAGGTGCAGACTATAGTAATTTGGGTATACCTACTTAAATAGAAAAATAAAAACCATTTGGGATAAAAAAAACCTGTCTGAGGAATAATAATCATAGATTATTATATGAATTTTGAAGGCTGGAAGTGGGACTTAATATTAAAGCCTATTTTCATTAGAGTCCTAGCTCCATACTGCTCATCAAGTAAAAATTAGTACATAAAATTCTATTAAATGGAAAACCTTAATGAAAAGTATTAAATATGTAAAACATGTATTACTATCATCATTGTACTGCAACAGGGACATCAGCATCCCATTAAGCCATCTCCTCGCTACAATAGAGTCTAAGCCACATACAACAATGTGGAACTGCCGATAGAAACCCTCATCCAAGTCTTGGATGGCACAATGATGAGCAATTGCTTCACAACCTGGCACCCTGGGATATAAAACAAGTTGATTATAAATATTATAATATAATAAAGAATAAAAAGTACACTTTTTAAGTTACTATTCTGGTGGTTTCATAGTTCTATGATGGTATTTTTAAGCACCAGAAACCCACATTAAGCAAGCATGGTACTCAAGCTTTGTCTATGTTGGAGATCTTTGCCCCATAGTGGGACTTGTACAGCTGATATTATTATTTTGTTAATGAATAGGTGATACCATGTGCATGGTTCTATTTAAAATTCTAGTTGAGTAATAATATTACAATACTAGGTGAAGGCATGCATTGTTTTATAATATGATGTGTAAAATGAATGGTATATATATATATTAGGACCAACTTATAGTGGTATACATAAAGTTACAAAACACATACCTTTTATTCACAAACTCTACTGCACACTTAGCTTTTGACAATCCAATATCATTCTTTCTAAACAAGAACTGTCTGTTCAAATTGGAAAGTTCTATGGTATCCATATCCACAATGTGTAATTTCCTAAAACCCAGCAAAGCCAGGTCCTTCAGCAATTCACAACCAAGTCCTCCAGCACCAACAATTAGGATTTTGCAAGACTCCATTATAAAATCCAAGATTTCTGGTGAAGGTTCAAAGTCTGGATGGCAGAATGGCCCTGACCTTTCCAAAAGTTTTCTTATATGTAACCATCTTCTTTGCTGGTCTGTAGATGTCTGTGTCTCCCCGGATGCCATTATAACTAAAATAATAAGCTTATTATATAGATTGTTACTATGAGAAGATGAATATAAAATATGCACTTAAGTCGTATATTTTATAATGAGCAGCTCAGTTTATTTCAATGTACGATAAATCTATGATATTTATAATGGTAAAAAGACCGGGCCTGCATTGTTGATAGCACGGTCGTTTGCAACAAGCCCTCAAACTTAGGTACTACTAATTTGGATATACAACAAGTACACTTACAAAATACGATTAACTTATTATGAAGCTTGCTTCCAATAAATTACTGTAAAATTAAGATTTATTATTTAGCCGAAAAGGCGAAAATCGCTACCAGTAGAATGACAGGCAATTGTCAATAATTAAATTGAATGCCGTGCCGTCAACTATTCACTTGTCAAGCGGTATTACGTCAAATTCAGATTCAAGCCTTTGACTCATGCAGACAGTCACTAAAAATCTTTTTTGTTGTCACAATTCCTTAGTTCGCTGCAAAATCTAACTACAACGTAAGGTGGTGTTATTCTAAATGACATGTTTTTATGCGCCAAGTTTGTACGAAGATGTATTATTATGATAGCGATTAATCATATTTACCCTTTTTCTTTAATTTACGATTCCACTAGGTATAGACGGAAACCCAGGCTGGCCTACTCTTTCTAGCTAGGAATAGCATCTATGTGACTTGAACCCAATATTTTTCGCTGTAAGAGTGATAAATACATTTAAAACGAGACATCGAACCTGCGATACTCAGCTGTAGCCACCTAGGCACTGTAGAATCTGAAGCTCTCGCCTGGTCTATATGCTAAAAGTTTACGATTCATGAATATTTATTTTATTCAGGTTGTAGGGTCTGGCTCAGGTTTTAATAAACCTTTTATTATCCACACGCCTTTAGGAGTCTAATTCGAGATATGTATATTTTAACGAAATTTTTTGTAATGTACTTAAAAAAAATAGGATACTAAAGTAATCATGGTAAAATTACCATATCTCTGTATATGATTTATATTAATTTGAATAGATATTAATTTTATTATATTTCATTACATACATAATAAATTCACAAACTATTATTATGTTTATTATTTATTAAAAAAAAAAAAACTAAATTTCTTCTATAAGTAACAAACTTTTAAACATTCTTCTTTACAAAATAAACTTATTTTGTACTTAAAAACAGTCATGTTGTATATAAAATAAGTAATTAGCTAACTTATACATAATAGAAACAATTATACTTATTAGTCGTCAGAAACAACTTTGGCACTATCAATATTATGCTCTCGACAAATAACTTTTTGCATTTTTTGCACGATGCATTGCCTTTCGCTTATTTTAGAGGGGCAGTAAGTACAGTAAGTACGTTTTTTCGTTACTGGCTCTTCAGTACTGTCATCTGATGTACCAGGCACTTCATTTGGAAAATATTAGAGATATTATCGCGCAATATCTCTTCAAAGTAGAGCTTCTAAACGCTTACGCATAAACGATACGTCAGGCTCATGTAAAGGTTTCTCATAAATTTTTTGCGACTTTGAACCTTTTCTCCCTGCTACTGACATTATGGCTGTATATAATAAAAGAATTTATGCAGCAATGTTTATCATTCCGTAAATAATGCATAGGCCACTATTCGTCTTCCTACTGCAGTCATCACAGAACACATTGGTCTAGCGTGTCCATCCGCTTTAGTTTGATTATAATACATAACCATTGCGGTTACCGGTACTTTCGTTGATAGAAGCATCTCATCACAGATGATATAAGTATCCATCTTAGCTGGCTTCGGTTATATGAGACGAGAGTAAGGGGTCCGTCAAAACAAAACATCGATGTTCCATGGCTGGAGCGACTGTTTTTCAGTACTTCGGTATTCGCGTTGTTGATCGCACGGTTACAATGGTTACTTATACGGTTCTTGTAGTAATTTTTTGCCAAAGGGATGAGGTGAACCAATTGTCAACGTAATATTACGACAACTACCGTGCACAGGCTTTGATAATCCTTCACGTAGTATTAGATACTCGGCGGAAATAAGCAATTATCAATATTTGTAAGTAAAATAGGCCATCTAGCTTTTTGGATATACATCCTAAACGGACACCGTCCTCTAAAACAAGTAACTGTTCATCTATGGTCAAATGAGCCCCTGGAGTGTAATTTTGTATGCACTGATGATAAAGAATCCATTTTTCTAACAGGAGTAAATACATCGTTTTCTCGAAGTGTGGGCGTATACTTTTGTCATCCATTCTAAGAATCGTATCAAAAATCAAAACGATCACGACTCATTACAGAGACGTACACCATTGAAAGATCGATCAAGAGGTCATCTGTGACATGTGTTATTTTTCTCACTGCTGTCATTACCAGAATACCAAAGAAAGCATAGATTTCATCTTCATTCGTGTCACATGTAGCACCTGTCATAGATTCGACGTTTCAATGATATCTCAGCATTTGTCCATTTACTTTCCGAAATTATCTGATCAGTAAAATAGTTTGAAGCATAAAAGTGGGTCATATATATTGCGGCACATACCGTCGGACCTCGAATTAAAAATTTCATGAGAGATTGTCGTAACTTAAAGTTGAAAAATGTACTACCTCTAATAGTTCTGTCAAGGCAAATTTTGTTAAAAATGAGATGGTGTTAATAACATTTTTTCGTCTAATTTATACGTAGTTGTACTTCATGACTATCATAAGCTCTTTGATCGCTCTGGACTCATCTTCAATATATTATATTTCAGTAAATCTCAAAAGCTGTCATCGCTTTCGAAACAGAGAGGAGCTATCCAAAGACACATTTATTATATATTAGTACATATCTATCGAAATATATAATATAATTATCACGAGTAGAACTTAACAATATAATTATCTATGAAAATTTATCACGTAAAAGAAATTATTGAACTGTAAAAAATATAATTATTAAAGAACGCAAATAATTTAAAAGAGGTATAAAAATAATTTAATTACATTATTTATAAACATGCTATAGTTATAGTCATGGCCATGGGAACAGAGTTACGTACTATAGATGATATTCATTTGTTGAAAATGGAGGCGTGATGGAGGTGCAGTTGTCGCAAGACTGGGATTTTCGAGTTTGCGGTTGTGACGATTTACACGTGAGTGTGCTTATATAAATACTCGCTTCGTAATCTGTATTGATTGAAATGTTATTTGCTTAGGTTTATATCACATTACATCTCATGTTGTTGTGTATATTTGAGGGAGAGACGGCGAATCTCTTGGTAGCTGCGGAATATGATATTACCATGCCCGAGTCAGATATGAGGCATGGTTACATTATTTATCAAGATTTACACAAATTATAATTAATTGACAGTGTTTTTCTTAGCTTTATTGATATATCTGTTTGTAAGTTTTATCTGTTATTTCATTGTCAACATGGTTGGTCAGCGTTATACAAAACGGTGCCAACATGAAGTGCGTGGTAGGTGTATATAGATGTTAGTTTTCGAGTTATTTCAGTTTAATATATTTATCAGTTCCCAAGTATTTTTTACAAATTGTCGCATTTGTACATTTTGTATACAAATTCTTATTAATTACAAATTAAATGTTGTTTTAGATGAAAAATGGCTGGAAACAAGATGAGTACCAAAACAAAGGGGAAAGAAGATAAGAGTAAAGCTAATAATAAGGCTATAGGTCAACCTAGTGAAGAGGCAGATGAAACTGACTTTGCTTTGCTTAGAAAGCCTATACATACAAGCATTACAGGATTTGGTCAAGCAAGGAAAATATTTGACTTAGCAACTGAAGAAGTAAGTCTCTTACAATATTTATTTACATGTGAGGTTTTGAATTATACTATTATATATTCACATTTAATATTGATTGTTTTTTTTTTAATTTAAATAATGTTAATAATTGTATTTGCATATTTTCAGCTGAAAGATTTACTCTCAAATGAATGTGACTTACTTTATGAATGCAAAGTATGCCGTAATATATTTAGGAGTTTGGCTAATTTTATATCTCATAAACGTGTTTATTGTAAAGAGAAGTTCAGTTCATCGTTACATAGTCATTTTATCAAAGCTACTTCAACGGTGAGTATCATTTGCATAATACAATTTTTTGTGAACCAGTTCGATTTAAATGTTGAAATTTTATGACCCACATTATATCATTACAGGTTACTGAAATTATGAAAATTAAACAATTAGAAGAAGGATATCAAGAATCTTTAAAGGAAACAATAGAAGCTGAAAATAAAGAGACTGATGACATAGATGAAAGGGTACCATTAACTAAGGATTTGACTGCAATTGTAGAAAAAATTGCACAGCACAAAGGTGTACATAACAATAGCAAAGATGAGCCACAAATTGCACTGCAGAAGATACCAAATAGTTCAGTAGCAATGTTCCAAAATGTTCAGATGTGTGAAGACAAACCAAAAAGAAAATATGAGAGTACAAGTATGTTATCATAATTATAATATGCATTATTTTCTATGATACCTTTTTATTCTTTATTTATATCTATTATAATTTATTATAATAATGTTGACAAAAAATTTGCATTAAAATAGCTTTAAAAGGCTTTTCTTATTTATTTAAAGGTTATTTATTTATTTATTAAAGCTGGAAAATTTAGCAAAGTCTTAAATGTCTTCTATCTTGTAACATGTAACAATCTTAGTTTCATTATGCCAATAACATTTTTACATTCAGAAATGGTGGTACTCAAAATGTCATTATTGTTTCCATAATTTTTATATTAGTAATGAAGTAAGATTATTCACAATTATAGCGATAACGCGAAATCTTGTATATTGTGTCAATTTCCCATTTATGCATTGCTTGCCCTGTCACATAAAAATACTTGTAGCTGTACCTATGCTACTCTTGTAAATAAGTGTAAATCTTGATAAAATTAGTTCTCATTCCATGTTCTTTTAGATCTTGTCTAAGTTGGATCCACATAAAATTTTTGTGGAAGTTCAGTAAAATTCCTAGTGTGAAGGAATAAGCTACATGCTGAAAGTGTGATATTAAATGCTTTGCCATTACCTACTGATACGACAAATTATATTATTTATTTAATTCAAATAAATATCTTCTGTTTTCAATCATTAAAAATAATAAACTTGGTTTATTTTTGTCTTAGGTGAATGAGCTCGACAAAATTTTATCAAGGGACATAGCTGTTTTACAAAGTGATGGCAATTTCAAAATAAAAAGCTCTGCGGCGGAAGATTCTGATAGCGTTATTCAAATAAGTGATGACGATGAGAACGATGACGCCGACATACTGAAATGCAAAATCTGTAAGTTTCTATAACAATATTATAAAAAGTAGTTTTGAATTTCGCGCAAAAAATATGTATTGTACATTTTAGATACCTACTTCATCCACTTTCATGACCACTTAAACTACATAATTTCGGAGTTTTGATGTTTTTGTACTTATGGGGTCACCTGGATGGTAAAGGATGGTAGAAGTAACCAGGTGTTGACGCGGTAAGAGTCCTTTTATGTGATTGGATAGTTCTAAACTGTGATTGGTTGATTAAAATCTGGAAGAAGTCGCCGTTGTTGTATCAGAATACCTTTTTACCCGACTGCCAGGAGGGTTATTTTAATAATATATTTTGTTATGTTTCAGGTGACATGCAGTTCTCGACTCAAAAAACTCTAAAATTCCATATGAAGTACAAGCATGTGGAAAGTCGCCTTGTATACCCGTGCCCCGATTGTCTGGAGATATTTTCTACTTCGTGGAGTGTATATAGACATCTGTTCAAAGTGCACAGGTAAATATGCAGCCATTATACCCATCACGAAATGTGTAATGGCTCATTTGCATAGTGTTCAAAGAATTATGTCTGAAGATTGAACATTGTAACATGATAGGGTGACTTGATTTTGTAAGTAAATACTGCACAGAAGCTCTCGAATGTTTTCGTCACTTAACCGAAAACTTGCGCAAGCTATTTTTCTAAATACTCACAAATACATGAGGCAAATGTTTTTATTTTTTTAGGAAAACAGCGGCCCAGATTAGAAGGCTGAGGGAGTCAATTCAAGCAAAGGCATTCAAAATGAATAACCCTCCTGCCTTCTATGAAAAACGTAAAAATAACATGAAGTCAGCAACTGCTGCGCCTAAGATCACTGAAGAAGAAAGAATAGATCAAGAAAATCAGGTAAGGAAGTGATAGTTCGTTAATTAGTAGCGTATTTTAATGTGTTGACATATATTTTTTATTCGGAGACGTCTTAAGGATTACGGTCAGCCCAGGATTCCTTTAAAGTTGTAGGTGGAAGTGTCAAATTTCTATAAAAGTTGTCTCATCTACCGGAATCTATGTTTTAATAAGCTGCTGTCTGCGGTTTTACCCGATAATTTCTAGTTATATAACATGTACTCTTTCGATGTACCTGAAGATATAACTAGCCTGTCAATCTAGGTTGTCGGCTTGTCTCAATACCAAATTCTATCAAAATCGTTTGTTCCATTCATTTGAGCGTGAAAAGTTTAGCCCTTTTATAAGTACTTGTGTACCCTGTAGGCTTGGATGGACAACATGGAGGGTGACGGCGAGCTGCCGCGCTGCGGCGGGTGCGGGCGCACGTTCGAGCGGCGCGCGGCGCTGGCGGCGCACACGCACACGTGCCAGCCGCGCAGCCGCGCGCTCGCGCGCCGCCCCGACGCCAAGCGCATCGAGATACAGATCCGCAAGGACTACAACAAGGGGCCGCCGCCCAACATCGTCGCCGCCATACCCAATAAACCTACGGAAAATAATGGTATTATTATATAAATATATGTTTGTTTCTTACATTTCATACAAATATTGATTTTTAATTGTCAATTTTTTTTCACAGAAAATAAAGCACCTAAGGAAGATCCACCACCAGTCTTAGTGAAATCAAGCCCAAATAAGGAAGAAGAAAAATCAATTCCTGTTGTCGAAGAAGTTGAAGAAACCATGGATATTAGTGAGGACGAACAAAAGTCTAATGACGCCAGTGAATCTCCTGAACTAGAATTAGACCAAGAGGCAGAACTAGAACCAGAACCAGAAAAAGCACAAGTAGAACTTTCGAAACTAACAATAAGACTACCATTTGCTCATCAGGCAGAAAAGAACAATCTTATGGCTTTCAGACAGAGACTGCAGTCAGAAGTAGAATTAAACAAATTGTTATGTAAACGATGTGATGGACAGTTTGGTGAAGTACAAGAATTATTTGATCACGTCGCCGATCATATTAAATGGTATCGCTATGCTTGTAAATTATGTAATTTCAAGCATTACTATTTTGACAAGTTACCTGAACATGTCAAAGTGGTTCACAAACTTAAAGGTGATAAAGACTTTTATTACAGTACCGTTAAAGCAGTTAATGGTACTGAAGCCATGGAACTTTGTTTACCTCCTGAGGAACTTCCCGAGACTAATGATACTAGTCCTGATTCAAGACGTCCTAGCCGATGTTCCAGCGATTCTAGTCGTTTATCGGATGACAGCTCATCCAGTAGTACAAGGGTTGAAGGCATAACGAGGAAAAGAAAATTATACCAAACAAAAAACAATTCAAAGCGAAGAAAAGAAATTTTGGCCAAAGGTAGTAAAAAATCCAAATTCTTTTGTGTATGTAATCCAGATATGTTTATTTTATTTAATATTCTTTTTTTATTATTTTTAGGCGGACAAGGTAAGCACACTGACAATTCTGTGGACAAAAATAATAGGCTTGAAGAAAATGATTCTTCGAGCATCAAAAACTTCGAAGAGAATTCCTCAGATATAGATGAAATCGAAGAAAAAATTGCGAAAAGGCGAGGTACTTTAAAAGAAGACAAGTCGTCCGTAGCATCTAGAAGACCTGTAAGAAGAAAAACAAAGCCCAAAAATGAAGATTTCGAATACGATCTATCAAATCTATTAAAATTGGAAGCTCAGGGATATAGAGATTCATTAACAATGGCTCAGAAGGTGTCTCAAACAAAACGCAGGGTTCAACAAGAAATTAATTATGAGAACGCGAATAAAGAATGCTGTGGAGCACTAACCGCACTATCTAAAAAATCTGTCGAAAGAGCTAGTGCGCACATGAAAACTAATTTCCCAAGTGCCGTTCAGAAGGATGTTAGAACCCAAAACGTTTTCGTTAGACCTATGTTACCTAAAATTATCTCCAAAGTAACTCAAAAACCAGACAATTGTGAAGAACCTAAAGAATCTAGTCCTAGTAAAGAAAATGTATCCAGTAAACTGCCCCTTGAAGAACCTGAAAAAGGTAAAGATAAGGTATCTAAAGATAACTCTGTTGATAGCCCTCAGAAAGCAACAGATGACGCCGAGTCAGTGGCAGAGGTAAATCAAAGTACAGTTTCTGCTCAACCTAAAAGTCCAACCACACCTAGTGAAACTGTTAAACCCAAAAACATACCATCTGTGGTTCCAATTAAATTTCGTCGCCAAAGTTTAGATGTTATGAAAAATCCCCTCATCAATAAAAGTATTAGTGATTTTACAAAATCTGGCATGAAAACGAAAATATTAGTTATCAAACCAATTAATAGAAATAAAGACGGTAAACAAACTTTGAACACTCCACTGAAATTTCAAACAATTAAACTAAAAGATCCTAACAAAAATTCTTGTAATGAAGAAAAGGATCAAGTTGTAGTAGTTAAAGTCCCTAAAGTTGATTGTGCTATCGCTCGACCAACGACCGAGGTTCCTAACAAAAATACTGAAAAGACTTTGCAAATAGATAAACCAACAGTAAGCGAAAATAGTTCAACACCCTGTGCTAATGATAAGAGTAGTACAGATGCAGATGATCTGGAAATAGTCAAACCCACTGATGTTGATGGTGATAATGCAAGTATGAACAATAATATTGGAGATGAACTTAGTGAAGTTAACGATGATGTGGTCATCAAAGAAGAAATTAAAGAATCTGCAAAGAATGACACTGTAGAACTTTAAGACAGAACTGTGTAATATATTGACATATTTTTTGTTGAAATTACCTTTGTTTATGCTTTAAAGCACATTTAGTTTATTTTCGTTAATTACCTAGAATTTAGGATAGGTAGATAGGTAGACAAAATAACAAATAAAGTTACTTTAGTAAGAAATTATAGTTTGTGTTATTATTGTATTCCCATTATGAAACTTTTAAGAGTGAAATTAGGTGTGGTGATCACAAGACCCATCAAAGACACACACCAAGGGAAGAGTAAGCGTAAACGTAAGTAATTTTGCAGTTAAGAACTTGCTCTACCATTAGCAAGTTTTTTATATCCATACCTTTTGGACGAGTAAAGTAAGAGGTCTTTCCTGTTATCCGGCGACTGCCAGAATGATAAGGTTTTGAGTAATTTAATGAGTTACTTCCATCGTCACATAACGGTGACAAATTGTTTTTCGACATATTTTTTTACAGAGATATTTACATTTTTCAGATTCGTTATCATAGGTGTAGTTAGTAGGGACCTACTATCTATAGGTACTCGTCTCCAAAAAGGGCCCTTACCCCCTAACAACGGGTAAATAACTCGATCGGTGCATTTGCCATCTTAGTACCATAATAATATTGTCTTATTAATCATACCTTCTTATTAAATTTAATGAAATCTGTTACCCCCTTAAGAATTAAACCTATTTTGATTCAATGATATAAGGTATCATCGTATTATCGAATTAAAATAACATGTAGGTAGGTATATGACATAATATGACCCATTTATGCGATGTAGGAAATGACCTTGGAAAAAAATGTGATTGACCTAGGTAGGTAGGGCCTACCCAAAACCTACTTACATGTAGATTTTAGTAGAGCTAGATTATTCATAAGTTTTTGGTCTAGGAAATCGTTTCATTTTACTATAATTCTTATTTGAACAAAAATAACAACAAACAGTAGTTTCACATAACAGTAGAAAATGTCAATGTAACCCACCTATTTCCTAAAGAGAGTTCTTTTGTGAGTGGTCACATATTATTATAGGGAACTAGGTATTTATGCAATGAACAAAGTAAACAGAAGTAAAACAACACCACACATACCTACTTAACCTCTTAGGTGGATGTTTTTAGCAACTGCTATGTTAATACCGATTGACACTTTTGTTAACTTTTACATAATATTTTACACTACTTTACATCAGCAAATAATT
Source organism: Trichoplusia ni (assembly GCF_003590095.1). Classification (NCBI taxonomy): domain Eukaryota; kingdom Metazoa; phylum Arthropoda; class Insecta; order Lepidoptera; family Noctuidae; genus Trichoplusia; species Trichoplusia ni. The sequence goes on from NC_039491.1 coordinate 7,727,226, forward strand.
ATTTGTTAAACGTTTTATTTATGTTTTTTCTACATTAGTACGCATTTTAACCTTGCGGCCTTGATGTTACATTTGAAAATTATGTAAGAGTGAGAAAAGTAATTTTAACGCTATATGATAATATTTCGCAGCTACAATTATTAGGACTAAACATTCAATTAAAACTATTTTTATCCACGTTTAAAAGCCCGGCCTTTATGAAAAAGATGTGGTGTTATGCAACAGAAAAAAGATTCGGTAAAATATTACTTGTAAGGTTTTCTACAAATTCGTATAAATATTGGTAAGCTTATCACTTTTGATAGAACGAGGAAGATCTAATTAGATTCCAATAAGTTTAAGAGTAACCTATGAGGTTTATGGATGGTACAGATCCCCGCGACATTACATATGAATACCGGAAATAATAAATATCATTATTATTTTCACTAACTTTTTTAGAAATAACTTCCACATACATTCACATCAACAGTCACAGTTATCTATCTGCCTTGTTCAATTGATTATAATTATGCATATGCAATAACTTATGTTGATGAAAAGATACATCATATTATTCAGTACATTTACGACTTGGCAAGGGTGTCTGCCTTGGCAACAACCTCTTCAATGGGTCCAACCATGTAGAAAGCTACTTCAGGTAGGTGATCATACTCGCCCTGCAGGATCTTAGAGAAGCCCTTGATAGTCTCCTCAAGGGGCACCAGCTTGCCAGCGTGTCCAGTGAACACCTCAGCAACCTGGAAGGGCTGTGACAGGAACCTCTGGATCTTACGGGCACGAGCCACAGTCAGCTTGTCTTCCTCAGACAATTCATCCATACCCAGGATAGCAATGATGTCCTGCAGAGACTTGTAGTCCTGAAGGATCTTCTGCACACCACGGGCAACATTGTAGTGCTCAGCTCCAATGATGTTGGGGTCCATGATACGGGAGGTGGAGTCAAGAGGGTCCACAGCGGGGTAGATACCCAACTCAGCAATGGCACGGGACAGCACAGTGGTGGCGTCCAAGTGAGCGAAAGTGGTGGCCGGGGCAGGGTCAGTCAAGTCATCAGCAGGCACGTAGATAGCCTGTACTGAGGTGATGGAACCCTTCTTGGTGGTGGTGATACGCTCCTGCATGGTACCCATGTCAGTGGCCAGAGTGGGTTGGTAACCTACAGCTGAGGGGATACGACCCAGCAGAGCAGATACCTCAGAACCAGCTGAGTGAAACGGATGTTGTCAAACGGAAGTTGTGTCAGTGAGTACGTCTTGTCCTTCCTGGTCACGGAAGTACTCAGCCACAGTCAGACCGGTCAGGGCGACACGGGCACGCGCGCCGGGGGGCTCGTTCATCTGACCGTACACAAGAGATACCTTCGAGGTCTTGTCCTTCAGGGAGATGACACCAGACTCAATCATTTCCTGGTACAAGTCGTTTCCTTCACGGGTACGCTCTCCTACACCCGCGAACACGGAGTAACCACCGTGAGCCTTGGCGACGTTGTTGATCAGTTCCATGATAAGTACGGTCTTACCGACTCCGGCACCGCCGAACAGACCGATCTTACCTCCCTTGGCGTAGGGAGCGAGCAGGTCCACGACCTTGATGCCAGTGACCAGGATCTCCTGTTGGACAGACATGTCCACGAACTCGGGTGCCTCGGCGTGGATGGCGGCGGTCTTGTCGGTCGGGATGGGACCGCGCTCGTCGATGGGCTCACCGATCACGTTGATGATGCGGCCGAGGGTCTCTGCGCCCACGGGGATACGGATGGGCGAGCCGCAGTCGAGTACGGGCTGGCCGCGGACCAGACCCTCAGTACCGTCCATGGCGATGGTGCGGACGGTGTTCTCTCCCAAGTGCTGCGCCACCTCCAGCACAAGCCGGGGCTGACGGTTCTGTACCTCCAGGGCATTTAGGATGGGTGGAAGGTTGTCTTCGAATTGTACATCCACTACGGCACCGATAACAGCGACCACCTTACCTTGCCCTTTGCCTGCTGCAGCTTTAGCATAGTCTCTCTTGTTAATGGCAGAAACAGTTGCGATTTTGGTACCCTCTGTAAGGGCTTTTTCAACAACCGATTTTGCAGCCAAAAGGCCACTTCCAACCCGACTTGCAGCCCCCAACATTTTGTTAATTTAGTACACTTGGGCGAATAGTCG